>NC_080172.1:15275665-15575665 GCF_950295315.1 Erinaceus europaeus | reverse complement strand
AGCCAGACCTTCCACCTTCTGTACTCCAAAATGATCCTGGGTCCATGCTCTTAGAGAAATAAAGAATAGGAAAGCTTTCAAGGGAGGAGGCGGGATACAGAACTCTGGTGGTGGAAATTGTGTGGAATTGTTTTTTTAATTTTTTAATTTTTTATTTTGTAAATAATAAAAAAATAAATTAAAAGGCAAAGAAAAAGAAAAGAACTGATTTGAAGATGTCCACTCCAGTTATCTGAGGAGTCTAGAGGATTCAAGATCAAGTTATAAAACTAGTCTAACCTGTTAGTTCTAGTAACTGATCTTCTAGATTTAGAGGAAGAAGAAGAAAAAAGGGTAGACAATTTAATTTTAACTTAGGTCAATTTTATTTTTAAGCTAAGGTGGGGATACTTACATTATGACCTTGGATATGTTATTTATTGTCACTGAGCCTCTGTATCTTTATATGCAAATGTACCAGTAACACCTATCACTAAGTTGCCTTCTTCTTCTAGCGTTTGCCCTTCTTCCGTAGCCAGTCAACAGCGTCGTCGTCAGGTTGAAAGCTGTCAGGAGCTGCTTGTTGCTGGCTTTGAAAGTGACTGGGATCCATGTGAATTCAGTCGGCTAGGAAGGATCGTCAGTTTCCCCAATGAATGGGTGCTCACGGGATGCACCACGAGAAGGTCGATCCAATGCACTGAACCCACAGCAAAAGTTGCCACAATTGCTTAACTGTGAATGAAGTCTCTTCCCCCATTTACCCAATATTTTATTACTAGATATGACTAGAGCACTATCTGAAAAGCAAGAGCATCACTTAAACATGTGTTTCTGGATATTGAACCCAGGGCTTTGTGCATGCAAGGAATGTACTCTGTCAGTTGAATTACTTTCCCAATCATTAGAACCTTGTGTTGCTTATGTTCAATGACTTGATTTTCCTTTGTTTATATGGGTATCTTCTTAGTGACTATAACAGCTCCATACATCAGCTTGATGTTGTGATTTTGCTACCTACTGATAGACTGAACTTAATCTTACATTTTCAAGCATCTATACATTAGTGTGCTGCCCTTTCCAAAATTTATTGTTTCTGAGTTCCTACCACCTGACCCTTGGCACATTCTAGTAGTACTTTATTCTGGATATTACTGACATTTGTTGGGATGAGCGCACATAGTTCCACCAAGTTCCATAAACCTAATCAAACTTTCACTTAGTACCTCTAATTGAGTTATCACCTCAAATTTTGCCCACCCTTAAGGAATAATGTGGTCTGGGGAGATGGCCAACAACAGATATGTTAGTGACAATATACCTAGGCCTCATTCATTCCTATAACTTTTAAAAAATATTTATTTATTTTTCACTTTTTGTTGCCCTTGTTTTTTTTTTGTTGTTGTTGTTGTAGTTATTACTGTTGTTGTTACTGATGTTGTCATTGTCGGATAGGACAGAGAGAAATGGAGAGAGGAGGGAAAGACAGAGAAGGGGAGAGAAAGAGAGACACCTGCAGAATTGCTTCACCACCTGAGAAGCAACTCCCCTGCAGGTGGGGAGCCAGGGTCTCGAACCGGGACCCTTACACTGGTCCTTGCGCTTCGTGCCACATGCGCTTAACCGGCTGTGCTACCGCACGACTCCCCCTATATTTTTTTATGTTTATCAAAACCTAACATTTTTATTTGTGTATATTTCATAAAATAGAGCATTGTTAGAGAAAATATTTTGAATGTTTTTGGGGATCATCAAAGAAAATAATTATTGGCTATATTGTGTTGAATACTCTTATTTTGCTTTGCTTGCCTAGAAGAAATTGAATTATCAATCTTATTTGGGCATCTGAGCAATTTAGTATTCTGTGTGGATGAGCTATTCTCTGATATTCTGAAAATTACCCAACCTGACTCCATCTGTCAATTTCTATAAAGACCTTACAGGTACTTGAGCAAACTGGACTCAGAGAAAAAAAAGAATTTTGTATCCTTCTCAGCTATTTATATCACAGAGCTGAAGATGCCATCTAAATTACTTGTTTATTACCTTCTCTGACAGCCTTTATCAATCCTGACTCATCTCTTTACTCCTAATTATCTTTGTGTCTTTTTGTAGCAAGAGGCAACTTTCTATTATCTACCAGGAGAGCAAAAATGACTAAATCTACCAGAGGCAAGTGAGTAGTTAGATATGGCTCATAGGAGTGGTTGTGGTAATGACAATGACGACAAAGATGATAATGATGATTGTTTTCTGTTATTTTAGAACTCAACAGAACTCAGCAGTAATTTGTGGCCTCCTGGCTACTTGACTCATGACCAAAGAGCCTTGAAATTGCTCAGTTTGCTTTGTGGTGATCAGGACTGACTTAGCAAAAATTACGAAGGATAGAAAGTTTAAGCTTAGCAATTCTGCTTCCCGTTGTGCATATTTAGTTTATTTTGCAGGTTTCCTACTGTGCTTTCAGCTGGGCTCCAATCAAGTCTGAATATGGATACTAGCCCATGATACTGACACTGGAATTCTCAGTCAAAAGTTATCATTTCATGTTATCATGCCATCAGAATCCTATTATTTGTTTCCCAAGCTAATTAAACCAAGTGAACTATTCTGTACCAATGCACTTATATATCTTATTGTATGAATGGGGGAAAACACTACCTTTACCCAGTCACATTAGTGTACATATTAACTTTCTAATATTTTAATTATTTATTTGATAAAAGAGAGATACAGATTGAAAGAGAGAGACAGCAGAGCACTGATCAGCTACGGCTTGTGCTGGTGCTGGGGGCTAAATCTGGAACCTCAGAGCCTCAGGCATTGAAAATATATATAATTTACTGGATAGAGACAGAAAGAAAATGAGAGGGGTGATGGGGAGAGAAAGAGAGAGAGAGATCTGCTGTACTGTTAGACCATTTGTGAAGTTCCCCTTGAAAATCAGGGGCTTGAAAAAAAAAAAAAGAAAATCAGGGGCTTGAAACCTTCTGTATCGTACCTCACGTGCTCAACTAGGTGCACCACTGCCAACCCCTATACATTTCCACTTTCATGGAGCTAACACTTCTACTAACGCATTGTTTGAAGTGCAGGTCAGGCAGACTGGGAAAGGCTGTGTTCTGAGAGATTGAAGGGGAAAGTATTTTCCAACAAGTAGGACCTTCCGACTCCGTTAATTCAACTGTGTGGGCAGCTATTTCATACAAGTGATCTGTACGGTTGACTCCCACAGAAGTAATGCTCACTCTGCTAGTAGGAAAAGGATGAATGCCATTGTTCACTTTTAAATTTCTGTGAACACCTTGAATTTTTTGGAGGGTACAATCTAAATTTTAATAAGCAATTATGTGGCGATGTTTGGTAGATTATCTTGTCCATAAAGATATGTATAGGCTGTACATTCATTACTTTGACCTCAGCTGCTCCGTGCACTGTCTACTGAAATCAGTTAGGCAATCCCTGTCTGCCAGCCTGTTTCCCAAGAACTGGTTAGAGCCAGTCTTCATAAGAGGAACCTATTATGAAATCAGTTCCAGAAGATATTTGCTTTCCTGAAAGTCTACTTTTGAAAGATATACTTGAAAATGAAATTTATGTCATTTCACTGCTACCCAGCCCTTTGATAATCAGAGGCCCTGGGCTTCATTAGAATTAAACAGAAAGGGGAGATGACAGGTAGGTCTGGGGTGTGTGTGTGTGTGTGTGTGTGTGTGTGTGTGTTTTGGGAGGGTAAAACTTCCCTTCGTGCTGTTAAATCTACATGTTTCAAGATGATCAGTTAAATTAATAACATATCATGAAGTTAATAATATGTCTCATATAAAGAAATCTGAAGATATAGCACAGATTTAAGCCTTGTTTTTTTCCCCTCAATATTTTTAAAGGAACCTATTTTTTAAAATTTACTTTTATTTATTAGTGACAGAGAAACTGACTCGGAGCATCAGTCTAGAACATGTGATGTTGGGGACTAAACCTGGGACCTCAGCCCAATGCCCTCTTCACACTGAGGGAAGTTTTGGCACTTAGGTTTCTTTTTCTTTCTTTCTTTCTTTCTTTCTTTCTTTCTTTCTTTCTTTCTTTCTTTCTTTCTTTCCTTCTTTCCTTCTTTCTTTCTTTCTCAAACGTTTCATTTCATTGGTTTTTAATTTTTTTTTTCGACGTAACCCTAGCTTACAAGTCTGTGTTTCAAAAGTACAGTATTTTACCTCTTCAAAATGTGTTACCTATGGGGGTCGGGCAGTGACGCAGTGGGTTAAGCGCATGTGGTGCAAAGCACAAGGACTGGCAGTAAGGATCCCGGTTGGAGCCCCCGGCTCCCCACCTGCAGGGGAGTCGCTTCACAGGTGGTGAAGCAGGTCTGCAGGTGTTTTCTCTCCCCTGTCTGTCTTCCCCTCCTCTCTCCATTTCTCTCTGTCCTATCCAACAAAGAACAACATCAACAATGGCAATAATAATAACCACAACGAGGCTGCAACAACAAGGGCAACAGGGCAACAAGGGAGGGGGGGGAAATGGCCTCCAGGAGCAGTGGATTCATGGTGCAGGCACCGAGCCCAGCAATAACCCTGGAGGAAGAAAAAATGTGTTACCTCTACAATCAGCATCAACAAAGCACAAATAAATTCTCCTACTAAAATCCATTGCCTCCTCCCCCGCCCTCCATAAACCTTCATAACCTCAGTTCTGCTGTTGAGTTCATGCTCCTTTGTAGACTTTCCTGGCTTTGTTCATTTTCATGGATGAGGTCTTTCTATAGTTTCACTCCATGTGAGTTTCTTTAGTATCTCTTCTAGGCCTGATGTAGTCATGATGAATTCCTTTGGTTGTTGCTTATCTAAAAAGTTCTTCACATCTCCTTCAAACCTGATTGATAGGTTACCAGGATAAAGTATTCTGGACCAGAAGCCGATTTTATTCAGAACTCTGAACACATTCTTCAAGTCCTTTGTAACTTTTAGGATTTCTCTTGAGAAGTCAGCTGATAACTTTGTGGGATTTCCTTTCTCGGTGACTCTTTGCTTCTTTCTGGCAGCCTTCAGAATAATCTCTTTGTCTCTGATCTTTGCCATTTTTAACCATTAGATGCCTTGGTAAACTTGGGTTTGTTGGATTCATTTTTCATGGAGCCTTTTAAGCCTTCAGAATCTGGGGGTCTTTCCCTTCTTTAATTTAGAAAAGAAGATCTTTGTTAGGCTTTGTTCATTTCTTTCTCTTGTCCTTCTTGTACCCACGTGAAGTGGATGGTGTTCTTCTTGATGTGGCCCCAATTCTCCTACATTAGCTTCATTTAATTAATTGATTTTTCACTTATTTTTATTTTTTATTTTATAGGACAGGGAGAGGGATGCATTGGATCGACCTTCTCGTGGTGCATCCCGTGAGCACCCATTCATTGGGGAAACTGACGATCCTTCCTAGCCGACTGAATCCACATGGATCCCAGTCACTTTCAAAGCCAGCAACAAGCAGCTCCTGACAGCTTTCAACCTGACGCTGTTGACTGGCTACGGAAGAAGGGCAAACGCTAGAAGAAGAAGGACAGGGAGAAACTGAAAGAGGAAAGGGATATAGAAAAGGAGAGAGAGAGAAAGAGAGACAGAGAGAGAGAGAGAGAGAGAGAGAGAGAGAGAGAGAGAGAGGTGGCCAGTACGAAGCTCAAGGATTGGTGCAAGGGTCTGGGTTTGAATCCCAGCTCTCCACCTGCAGGGGCGTCTAGAAAACAGGTCTGCAGGTGTCTTTCTCTCCCTCTCTCTATCTTCCCCTCCTCTCTCAATTTCTCTGTGTCCTATCTAACATAACAACAGCAGCGGAAAAAAAAAGAAGGGGTGGCCACCAGAAGCAGTGACTTGGTAGTGCAGGCACCAAGCCCCAATGATAATCCTGGAGACAAAAAAAAAAAGGAGAGAGAGAGAGAGAGAGAGAGAGAGAGAGAGAGAGAAAGGCACCAGCAGCAGTATTTCACCACTTGTGAAGCTAGGGACTTGAGGCTTGAACCTGAGTCCTTGCCCATGGTAATATGTGTGCTCATCCCAGTGTACCTATCTTCATTTACTTTAATGTTTTTGTTTTGTTTTGGGGGGAGCATCATTTACCTTACCTTCTTGCTCTCTTCTTCAGTCTTTGGTGTCTTGTCTTTTGCAGGTGTTCTTCTCTACTATAATTTTTTTTTTTTGCTCTGCTACATCACTTTTCATTCCTCAGAACACTCTTTATGAATTCATCTTCCATTTCCTTCACTATTTCTGTGAGTTTGTTGCCGCTATCTATAATTCTTCTCAATTGGGTGAACGTCATAGTTTTGAGGTCTTCATTGGGTAGTTTATATTAAAAAACTGAATTTAGGGTTTTCTGTTTGTCTTGATCCAACATTGCAGGTAAGTTATGTTATCTTCCCACTATGTTTGTTCTTTAGAAAGGTGGCTGATGCAGGGGGTAGCAGGGTGCTAACTGGCACTGGATTACAGCCACTGAGGCTGGTAGCCCTGCTGGAACTGAGTGAACCAGGCACTTGGTAAACCGGCAAGATATGGCCCAGCAACATGGAACTAAGCAGAGAGAAAATTTTTATCATAGCTATGGTTGAGTCCCTTTGTCCACACTGCGTGAATTTTAGACTTTTTTCCTTTACTAGTTCATCTGAGTTCAAGCCCATGTCTATGTTGGTTTCTACATGCATATTGTAGTTTTTGCTCAGTGGGTGGCAAAAAAAAGCAAACTGGTGCTGCTAGCCTGATGCCATTTCTGGTCAGCAATCTGTTTCTCTTTATCTGAAAATGTCAACTCAGAGTAGTGAAGTCCTAGCAAAAACAAAAAATTTTTTAAGGAGATGGCTCACAGGAGGGTACATGCTTGACCACGCTCCTAACCTGACTCCCACCACTCATGGGGAGCCTCTGGCCCTTTGGTGTCTTCCCCTTGATCCCTCTGTCAACCTGTTTGCCTCTCTCTTAGCCCTCTGAAAAAGGCAGCCTGGTACTCAAATAGTGTGTGTGTGTGTGTGTGTGTGTGTGTGTGTGTGTGTGTTGTATCTTTCTCTTTAATACAACCACGTCTAAGACAACAATAGCATTTTAGATCAGTTTCCAATTAAGTTATTAAATGTTCTGTTACATAAATACTAAGAAACATCACCTGCATCTTGTGACTCTTGATATAAATTTCTGTATCCGATGGGATACATAACATCAATTTTGAGAAGCACAAGTCCAGAGGAAGAGTAAGATTGAGAATCAAGTCAAAAAAAGCAGTGTGATCAGTTAGTAGATAAGGAGAGAATCTGCCATAAAATGTTGTATATGAAGCAGAGGTCCTAGGAGAATTTAAATAACACTGACATTGGAAAGAAATTAAACTCAAAAGAGTATCATCACGATAAATGTGGAAGAAGTGGAAATATGGTCAATACAGATTTTCTGCATTTCTTATAGACTTATAATGACCATGAGGACTGAAGCAAATAGTATGACAAATAAATAAGGAGGGAAAATTCTGCATATTAATTTTTGCATAATAAAAATCTTCCATTTCAGAAAAGTGAAATGAATATCTATTTAATCTTGAAAGTGCTATGTATTTTTAACTCTAATGTTTTCATTATCAATATGTAGAATATGTGAATTATAGGAGTAAATTTGTCTGTAGGGTGGTCTGGGAGGTGGCACAGTGGATAAAGCATTGGACTCTCAAACATGAGGTCCTGAGTTCAATCACCAGCAGCGTATGTACCAGAGTAATGTCTGACTCTCTCTCATCCTATCATTCTTCATAAGTAAATAAATAAATAACATCTTTTTAAAACGTGTCTGTAGGTTATTTAAAATTCAGAGGAGGTTTTCCCGGTACAAATATTTTTTTAGTAGCACTGAATTTTTCATGCCAGCCCCCAAAGTGACCCTGGAGTAGAAAAAGTGTATGGTGCCTGGTGTAAGGGTCTGGTCATTTGAACTCCCCCCCACCATAAACATACTTTTGATGCAAGAGATTTAGGCAGTCTGTGAGGAACACTAGTACAAGAGGCTGGAAAGTCTTGTGATAAGGACAGGAGACAGAGGACACTGGCCAAAAGTTCGCCTCTTTGCCACCTGGTTCCTATTACCATAACCAGAAAGTGTAATTGCTTTGGCAATACAGCCCAAATGTATGGGGACAGCAGGTGAACACCTGACTTACTATAAGTCAACTAGATACTGTAACTCAAGAGTGAGCAAAGAGCGGTGGTTATGTAAGCTGGTAACCATTCAACTATTAACATCACTGTTGGATAGGACAGAGAGAAATCAAGAGAGGGGGAAGACAGAGAGGGGGAAAGAAAGATAGATACCTGCAGACCTGTTTCACTGCTTATGAAGTGACTCCCCTGTAGGTGGGGACCTGGGGGCTTGAACCAGGATTCTTACTCTGGTCCTTGTGCTTTGCACCATGTGTGCTTAACCCGATGAGCTACTGCCTGGTTCCCTAGAGGTGGTTTTTTTTTTTTTT
This sequence comes from Erinaceus europaeus, assembly GCF_950295315.1. Taxonomy (NCBI): domain Eukaryota; kingdom Metazoa; phylum Chordata; class Mammalia; order Eulipotyphla; family Erinaceidae; genus Erinaceus; species Erinaceus europaeus. Next base: position 15,567,202 of record NC_080172.1, on the reverse strand, counting down.
TTTTTTTATAAGATGGAAACACTGACAAGACCATAGAATAAGAGAAAAATATTCCACATAAGTCCCAATACCAGAACTCTGTATCCCATTGGCTCCCCTGACAGGTTTCCTATTCTTTAACCCTCTGGGAGTATGGACCCAGAGTCATTGTGAGATGCAGAAGGTGGAAGGTCTGGCTTCTGTAATTGCTTCCCTGCTGAACATGGGCGTTGGCAGGTTGATCTGTACTCTCAGCCTTTCCCTAGTGGGGCAGAGCTCTGAGGAAGTAGGGCTCCAGGACACATTAGTGGGGTCATCTGCTCAGGGAAGTCTGGTTGGCATCATGGTAGCATCTGGAACCTGGTGGCTGAAAAAGAGTTAAGATATAAAAAAAAGAACAAATTGTTGACTAATCATGAACCTAAAGGCATGAATATTGCAGATGAAGATTTGGTGTCTCAGTTTTGGAAAAAGCTAGTAGGTCTATTTTCCAAGGGGCCCATGATTTTACTAGTTTTTGCTTGTGCCTGACATTTGATATGCAGGTGGATCCAAGTTATTATCTGGGGAGACGATGGAAAAAGGGCTAGAAAGCTGGATCAGGGATGAGAGTAGCTCCCAAATATGGGGAAAGTATATAAATCTTGTTGAGTGTAAACGCCATCGATTTGAGCTGCAGCGCATACTCAGCACAGGAGCCTATGTGACCTCTGCCTCCCTGTAGGTCTGTGCTCTCATTCTGTGGTCATGAGTAGGAGTGTTCCAGCTGCACCACTTTCAGGAGCCATCTTCCTCAGGTGTAAGGTAGACTATGTTATCCAACCTCCCTTAGAGGTGCTTTTTAAGTGTTATTTGAAATGCCTTTCAAAGATAAACATTATGGTGGGACTTGTTTTCAGAATTACTTATATTATACTCCTGTCTAAAAAGCATACTTTCAGTTAACTGAATATATAAAAAAGAAAAGACTTTTCAGTAGGCTTGTAGTCTAAGTTCTTTTTTTAAAAGAAATTCACCAGTGTTGACTTAAAGTATAAGTGACTTTATAGGAAAAATAGGAATTTCCAGGGTAAAACTAAACAAGGGACAGGGCAGTGGCCTACCTGTTTGAGTACGCACATTGTCATGCACAGGACATAGGTTTACACCCCACACCAAGTCATAAGGGGGAAAGCTTCACTATCTATGAAGCAGTACTACAGTTGTTTCTCACCTCTCTCCCTTCCATTTTATTTTATTTTTCTGTATTTATAAAACAAAAGGAAAATAAAACAAAAACCCTTATGAGTCTATTCACTATTTCCTGTCCCCCTGCTTGGTTTTATCCAGCTGTAGCCACTTTCTACTCTGGACTGACACAAAAGAACTCTTGTGTCCTGTGAGCTTTCCTGGTTAGAGCCAGACTGAATCAATTCACACCCTTGCTGTAATCTCTTTAATGATAAACTTTTATTGTTTGGATAAAACCCAAAGTATCGGGCCAGGTGGTGGTGCAGCTGGTTGAGTGCACATATTACAATGTATAAGGACCCAAGGTCAAGCCACCAGGCTCCAACTGCAAGGGGGAAAGCTTCATGAGTGATGAAGCAGTGCTGTAGGTGTCTCTCTCCTCTATATCCTCCCTTCCTCTTAATTTCTGGCTGTTTCTATCAAATAAATAAATATGTTTTGGGAAAAAAGCATTTAAAAGAAATAAAACTCAAAGTATCATTTTACTGTCATTTTAGATCAATTTACTGGGGCCTGGATGGTTCATAATACTGTTGTTAACATATGGTTAACATGTGGCCTACTGCAACCCCTCCTTCAAGCAAGTAAATTCTGAGGGGTGTGGAGGGTGGGGAGTTCAACCTGTTTGAATGCCAGCCTTGTATGTCTGAAGTCCCGGAGGTGGTAGGTTCAATCCCCAGCTTCACTTAATGCCAGAGTCAAGCAGTACTCTAGTCCTCTCTCTCTTTCCCCTCCTTCCTCTCTTAACAATAAACACATTTGTAAGTAAGTTAATAATTCCTGGAAAAAGAGAGTTATTATTTTAGACTTGGTATTTTAAGCTAAAAAGTAACATTCTTTTCTAGAATTTAAAAAAAAATGAGAGAGAAGGCTTTCTCTATGAGACTTTTAAAGATCCATAGATTGGATATCATTTGAGATTTTTTTTCTTTTATTAAGCAAGTGTCATGTAATTTGAAAATTTAATAAAATTACCATAGGTATTGTTTCTAAATTTCTAGTTAGGAATTTATTGCTTTTAATCCTTTATTTATTTATTTATTGGATAGAGCCAGAAATCAAGAGAGCAGGGGGAGATAAGGAGAGAGACAGAGAACTAAATGGATAGGGTTGGCTGTTACGATTAATGGAGTGAAAGACAACTATAGGATGATTTCATTCATAAGTGGAATGCAGAGACTTGAAATACATGAACTTGAGAAAAGGAAATAAATATATATAGTCAAACATATCCATGACCTAGGGAAAAAGTGCAGTGGTTACCAGTGGAGAGTGGAGGAGGCATAGAAATTTGGTGCTGGAAATGGTGTGGAATTCTACCCTTATTTTCTTATAGTCTTGTAAATTACTATTAAATCACTAATAAATAATAGTATTTTTTTCTTTTAAAAAAGAGAAAAAACAAAGGCATTAGGCATCCAGATTCTCCAATGTTCAGATCTTTCCAGGGTAAACACTTTTATAGGTGACTCCATTTTTTAGTCCCAAAAGAAAATATTATAGTCAGGAGTTGGGCGGTAGCGTAGCTGGTTAAACACACTCGAGCCCCTGGCTCCCCACCTGCAGGGGAGTCGCTTCACAGGCGGTGAAGCAGGTCTGCAGGTGTCTATCTTTCTCTCCTCCTCTCTGTCTTCCCCTCCTCTCTCCATTTCTCTCGGTCCTATCCAACAACAACAATAATAACTACAACAATTTAAAAAAAAACATTGAAAAAAACCATTATAGTCTTTCTTAACTGCTGAGTAGTACTCCTTTGAGTATACGTTCCATGTCTTTTTTTTCTTTATTTTTCATGTACAAGATCCAAATTAGTGATTTTTTTTATCCCACTGTACAAGGTGTTTTTTTTTTTTTTTTTTTTTTTTTGAGGGGCTGGGTTGTGGTGCACCCCGGCTGAGCACACATGTTATACTGTGTAAGGGTCTGCTTCAAGCCTCGGATCTTCACCAGCAGGAGGAAAGCCTCATAAAGACTGAATTAGGGCTGTAAGTATCTCTCTTTCACTGTCTCCCTCTAGCCTCCCACCCCATTCCTCTTGATTTCACTTTCTTTATCCAATAAATAATGAATTTAAAAAATTAAAAGACTTTTCCTCCCCTAACTCTTCGTATTCTCCTAGGGTTTTTTCCCCTGGTATTCTAAGTCTTTAGTCAGAAAGTGAAAAAGTCATGCACTGGAGAGAGATATGGGCCAGTTGAACAAAGCTGGCTGACTCTATGTAGAAACTGTGCTCTTTTATTGGTAACCTTCCTAACTGGCCACCACTTCTTCTTCTTATCTAGTAAGAGAGGGGGATAGTACAGGAAGGGACAATAGCACAGCTATACTCTCCATACACCCCCATGAACTTTTATTTTAAAACTTTTATTTTACTAGTCTGCACAGAGATTCAAAAGAGCTTCTTCCTCTCTCTCTTTTTTCTCACTCACTCTCATTCTTGCTTTCACTCTCTCTCTCCTTTTTCTTATCTCTGGAACATCACCATTCTGTGCTTATTTATTTATTTATTTGTTTTAGATAGAAAGATAACACTGCATCAGAGCTTACCTCAGTGGAACCCACTCTCTAAATGATAAACTAGGTAAGCTATTGTGGTGGCCCTTAGAACCTTTCACTCAACAACTAACAGAGAAGGGTCTATGATAGACAGTAATGACAGAGGTATATAGGAGTGCTTAGCTCCTCGGAGAATTTAACCAAGTCATTTGCACTGTCTAGGTACACAGCTAGGTTGTGTATGCTGGCTCCTCTAACAGGAGTGGTCACCTGTGTAAGTCCAGTGCTTTGTGGGCACAAGTCATATGTGATACTAGCAGGCCTATTTCCCACTGATACTTCCTTCCCCTTTTTCAGAGTAAACAGGTATAGAAACTGGTTGAGTCACAGAATGAACTTGAAACACTAACTTGTACTTAGAATAGAGCCACCTGAAAATTAGGAATAACCATTTTGTGATTTTTTAATGGAAAATATATAAATCTTTATTTCATTTGATTACAGAGATGCAGAACTTTATCACTTATGACAGTTAACAGTGCTCTAATATACTTCATTTCAAATACAACTAGAAAAGAGGATTTAAAAGCAGTATAAAGCATTAACAGTAATAAACAGGTTCTGATTTAAGTATGGAGGATAGACTGAGGGGCAAGGAATAGAGGGCGTGACATTTCACTGAATTTTGAAGATAAGTTAAATTTCAGGCACGTTAAAACAGGGAAAAATTCTCTAAGACAGAAAAAAAAAATCTCATTTTCAAAGGCCCTCAGAACAGACAAGCAATTTTCAGAGGATTTAAAGAAGTTTTAGAAAGAATATATAGGACTGTGTAGATAGCACAAAGATAGAGCACAAGATATGCATGTGAGAAGCCCTAGACTGTTCAATCCCTGGTGCTACCCATAGCTAAAGTTGAGCTCTGGTAAGAAAGCTAATATATGCGGGCCTGGCAGTAGCACACTGGGTTCAGTGCACATAGTACAAAGAGCAAGTATCCTGGTTCGAGACCTTGGCTCCCCACTTGCATGGAGGTCACTTCACAAGTTGTGTAATAGGCCTGGGTAGGTGTCTTTCTTTCTCCCTTTATATCTAACCCTCTTTCAATTTCTCTCTGTCCCAGCCAATAAAATATGGGGAAGAATGACCAAAAGAGCAGTGGCTTTGTATTGCTGGCACCGAACCCTAGCGATAACCCTGGAGACAAAAAAAAAAAGTTAGTGTGTGTGTGTGTGTGTGTGTGTGTGTGTGTGTGTGTGTGTGTGTGTGTGTGTGTGTGTGTATGAAATAAAACTTGCCTGGCTGGGTCTGTGCCTTGTCATGTGCACAACTAGGTTCAATCACTGGCCTACTACTTGGAAGTGAAACACAGGGGAAGCTCTCTCTCTCTCTCTGTATATATGAACATGTCAACACAGAAGTGGTGGAATCATGCATGCTTAAAGCCCTAGCACTAGAAAAAAAAGGGTTATATGCTGTCCTAGTTAAAGGAGATGATGAGACAAGAGTATAGAATGATAAAGAAAAACAGACATACATTATAATGTTGAAACTGCTCACTTGGATAGTATGCTGCTTTGTCATGTGTGCAACCCAGATTCAGGGCTGGTCCTGTGGTCTCTTTCATTCTGATTCTCTGCCTTCTGTCTCTGTCTAAAGCAAAGCAAAACAAACACGTAACAAGCTAGAAATTGTTGAAAGACATTATTTGCAGGGGGAAAAAAAGGAATATATGAAACCCAGAATAATTAAATAGCATAGTGATCTCTGGAAATTGAACACAAATTAGCAGAGATGGGTTGAAGTAGGAGTAGAAAGATAAGTAGGATGATGAAAATGAAGTCCAAGGTAACACTCTTATTCTACCTTAATTCTGAAGACAATAAAATGCTAATTAAACAAGGAGATGATGGAGTGTGAGCAGAGTTCTGGTGGTGGGAATTGGGTGGAGTTGTACCCCTATTATCCTATGGTTTTTTCAGTGTTTCCTTTTTATAAATAAATAATAAAAATTTAAAAATTAAAAAAATAGTCTTCTGACAGGAAGCTATACGGAAGGTGGAGTGGGGTTGATAGCTTCATCACATAGTAGTGCTGTGTTGTGTTGGCTTTGTTTTGTTTTGCTTTCTTTTTTTTCTGCCAAAAATTTTATTGTAATAAATTTTCCCATTGAAGTCTATCTTATTTTTTAGAAGACAATACTTTCAATGCTATGGGTCATTGTGAGCATATGCTAAATTGGGCAAAATTGGAAGGTGGGAGTTAGTCGGCTTTCAGCATTGTCCAGTACACTGATGGTCCCAAACTCTGATGTCTGAGCGTAAGTACAATCATCAGAAAGAGAGAAGAATGGACAACTTGGAGAAATAGCCAAAACAACTTTAAAAGGGGCCTTTGGTGAAAGCAAATATGATGACAGTGATCACTGAAGGACTTCCAAGACAAGTCCTCAAAACATCAGAAGAAATAAAACTGGAGCAAATAAAATTATTCTGGAATGCTAATTTTTGAGGTGACCAAGGTACATCCAAGTGAAAATACTAAACTTTCATTGGAAAGGAATGAAGACTGCAGCCCATAAAAATAAGGAAAGGAGAAGATGAGTTGTGTCACACTATCAGTGATCAGAGATAACAGTAGAGATCTGAATGACAGCACGAGAGATTGTTACAGCCATGAGGATATCTCAGTACACAGAGCAAAGTTCTTGCATGTGTAAGGCATTGAATTTAATCCCTGGCACTAAGTATGCTATCATTAAATAAAACAGTAAATTAATAAAGTCTTTAAAAATAAAGAGAGGAAAATCCACTCTTGGTTCTGCATTTTTTAAAAATTGTGTGTTTGTGTGTGTGAGAGAGAGAGCGAGAGAGAGAGAGAGAGAGAAGTTGAGAGAGACAGAGAGAGGAGTACAGTTAAAAAGTTTTACCTAACAGTTCTTTATGTTCAAGGATTCTTATTGCTATATTACATCTGTTACCAAATGACCTACATTTCTCTGAAAGACTATTGTAGAGGAAAAAACTTAGGAATAAGACACAAATTCTTTTAAAATTTTTTTTTAAATTGTCTTTATTTATTTATTGGATAGAGGCATTCAGAAACCGAGAGGGAAGGGGGTGATAGAGAGGGAGAGAGACAGAAAGATACCTGCAGACTTGCTTCACCACTTGTGAAGCCTCGCCCCTGCAAGTGGGGATGGGGGGTTTGAACCAGGGTCCTTATGCATTGTAACATGTGCTGTCAACCAGGTGTGCCACCAGCCCAAGACAATTCTTAAATGAGCTACTAGGGACATGTAGGCCTCCTTCCCCATTGCAGGAATCCTTTTGACACTTGTGGTACTATGACTCTGAAACGCAAGCACTTCTAAGTCTTCCCAAGAGAAAGACACTTCCTCACTATTCTGTGATCTTTGGAAACAATAGAACCACTAGAATAAAACTGAAAATTGGGAAACATCAGAAAGAGAGATGCAAGCTCAGGACATGCATTAAACAACACTGATTCAGAGGACAGACTTCACTCACATGAAAACGAACGCAGTTTCAAAAATTTGAAGTAAAATGAGCATAATGTAGGGAAATTAATGTTGAAATGATCATTTTAAGGCCTCTGAGCTTTTTCTTAGTATAATTTATCATTTAAAGAAATTCAAATGTTTACCTTTCAGTACCACTAGCTTGTGGTGTCATTTCAGTTAATAAAACAAAATTTCCTTTTTTCTTTTTTTCTATTTCTTTATATTTGAGGTTATTTTTTATTTAGCTTATTTGCTGAAGTATATGCTTAGTAAAATGATTTTATTCTAGTTTTGAATGTTTTCCCAGAATAACATGGTCTAGTGTAAGACACTTAAAAGTTCATGCTGGGGTCAGGAGTAGTGCAGAGGGTTAAGCACACATGGCACAAAGTGCAAGGACTGGCACAAGGATCCTGGTTTAAACATCCGGCTCCCCACCTGCAAGGGGGGTCACCTCACAAGTGGTGAAGCAGGTCTGCAGGTGTCTATCTTTCTCTCCCTCTGCCTCCCCCTCCTCTCTCGATGTCTCTCTGTCCTATCCAACAATAATGACATCAATAACAACAGTAATAATAACCACAACTACAACAAGACAAGGACAACAAAAAGGAAAATAAATATTTTTTAAAAGTTTATGCAACAGTAATATTTATAGATATTACAAATAAATCCCTATTTATTTCATAGACTAACAAATACACCCTTTATAAGATTATTGTGAGATAATATCTATGAAAAAAAGACCTATACAGACTTAATTTAGACATTCACAGTTTTCAAAAGTAATGTGATAATAGCCAATTGACATGAGATAAATTCATTAAGCATAAACTAACAACATTCAATGAATTTCAGGATTCTCTTTGGAGAGATTGCTGATATCTGAGCACACACAGAGAAAGTACAGCTTGGATAGACAGTCTTCATGTTTCAGTTTGAAAGAATGATACTAACGAGGGCTTTATAACTACAGAATAAGAGGTGGAGGGCCAGGTGGTGACACAGCCCGTTGAGCCCACATGATACCATGTGCAACAAATTGTGTTCAAGCACTTGCATCTCACTTGCAGGGACGAAGCTTCAGGTGTGGCGAAGCAGTGCTGGAAATCTTTTTCTTCCCCTTACGTCTATGCTACCAAATGAAAAGAAGGGGGGGGGGGGAGGAATAAAACAGCCGCTGGGAACAGTAGATTTGTCATGTTGGCACAGAACCCCAGCGATAACCCTGGTGGCAATAAAAAGTAAAAAAGAAAAAGAAAGAAAATGAAAGAAAAAAGAGTAAAAGATGGATACACTGATCCAAAGAAATTATGTTTTTTTTTTTTCTTTTGTGGCCTGGTTTTTTATAATCTTTTACTATAAACATTAATTGAACTGGTAGATTGTTTTTCTTCTTTTTTATCCAGCTATAACCCCAACATTTTATTATGTTGGCAGTCCTAGACTACACTTGAACTTTGATCTTTACACACTATATAAGTTTAATTGTACTTATTATCTGCTTCTTCCTCCACTGCCTAAAGTCTGGTGTTTTTATTTTCTCAGAGGGCAAGGCAACATCTGTGTCATAAGTAGTTTGATAGGCATTAAAGCACTTTTTGATCATTTTGTTTGCTTTTTCAGAAATGTTCACATTATGACACAGCTAAATAATGATTCTGATTATCATACTACTAGAACAGCATATTTGGCATCTCCTCAGGCTTGTATATTTAGGCACAATCTGTTCTGTAACCAAAAATTAACACATACATACACACACTCCCAATAGCTCGAACCAGGGTAACATACATGGCAAAGCTACACACTGTTCAGGTGAGCTATTTTTACTGGCTTAACTGTCATTATTATTTTTTTTAGCTGAAATTGAGAAGAACTTAATCAATTTGTTCAATATAATTTATTTCAGATCAAACAGCAATAGAATAAGATTATTTTTCATCTCTTTGGGTTTTCTGAGCAAAATATATGGGTAATAATAATGACCCACTGTGTGTGTGTGTGTGTGTGTGTGTGTGTGTGTGTGTGTGTGTGTGTGTGTGTGTTGGGAGGTTCAATTACATGTTTCTTGATGTGTAGATCACATTTGAGTTGTGCATTTTAGGGATTTTTCAGTTTTATAAAAACTGTTCTAGAACAGCAAAGGCTGAGGATTTGAGGTCTTGGGCTATTTTTTTTTTTTGACTCTTCAGCTATTCCAGACCTGGGAACAGTGGTTGAAAAATCTAGGTTGCAGGTTTTACAGCCTCTCAATCTTAAGGTTAAAGAGTCTGCTTTAGAAAGTTAGAAACGGTTCTGGTTCACTTTAACATGGCAAGACCAGGACATTTTTCTTCAGTGATCATGATGAGACATAAAACTGGAAAGATTCAAGCAGTCATCAAAACCTGATTTTTTTTTTCCAGGCTTCTGTGCTCTTCAGAGGGAAGAAAACACTAGATTTACTGTTCTGGAGCAGGTATCCCAGGACTAGTTTATAATATTAAGGTACCTATGCCTTGCTGCAACCTCTCTAAAGTCCTCTTACTTCCAGTTTCCTTGGTAGGGTGTTGTTAAAATTTTTCGGAAGGCTCTAGCCGGGCTGGCTTGCTTCACGGCGGGTAACAGAGACGCGGAGACAACGGCTGGGCAGGGAAGCTGTATTTCTTTATTCAGGAACAACGATTCACAAACTAAGACAAACTAATCACCAAACAGAACTCGGCTGTCTCTTTGCAGCGGCACAAGCACTCTCTCTTACTCTGTAACTCGGGAACCCTCCAACTCTGGCACTCTGAAACTCTCGTACTTGAGAGCCCTCTGAAACTCTTCAGCTGTGGAACTCTCTCTTACTCTGTAACCCTGAAACTCTCGAACTCAGGAACTCTGTCACTCTCGAACTCAGGAACCCTCTGTCTCTCTGACACACTGGAACTCTCTCTTACTCTGTAACCCTGAAACTCTCGAACTCAGGAACTCAGGAACTCTCCAACTCTGGCACTCTCGAACTCAGGAACTCAGGAACTCTTCAACTCTGGCACTGTCGAACTCAGGAACCCTCACCGGGGTTCCTTTGGGGCGGGGCCAAGTGCGAAATTAGCAGGCCTGATCCAATTCTCTTGGGGGGGGGGGGGTTGAACAAGCCAATGTAAAGCATAGGACAGTAGGGAAATCTAAATAATTTAAAGTGAAATGACTTTCGACTTTTCAGGTTGACTTAGATCCATTCTGCTCCATTGTTCGGCCCAAGGAGAGGTGGCTGGTACAAGTTTGAGCACCATCTCTCCAGGCAGTAATAATCATAACAATGTTACTCATGGAAGCTGTCTCTGAAGAGCTCCAATCTCAGAATTCTGTTTGGTTGGTTGAAGTACAGTCTTTCAATACACTCAGGACATTGAGAAGTAACTGAAACACAGCTTTGAGGATGGGTAACTATTTTATGATATAACTTGAACTCTTTACTGTTAAAATGCATCAACAGATATTTTATGATTTGAAATTCTCTAATAAATTACGACAGAAGGAATTTCAAATATCCTTAGAGAACTAGTACAACCAAGTAGTACTTGTCTCTTAACATTTATGGTTTGGATTTTTCCTTAGATAGAAACTGAGTATGTATGACAGGGAAACAGACAAAAGGAAAACTGACTGTCCAAACTTAGAAGCTGTTCTTTTGTCTGTACTGTTCAGAAACTGAATTTTATTCAAAGTCATAGTAATTTATTTGCCATGCCACCTGAGCTCACTGCTTTTTCTCAGAAAGCAGAATTCTGAACAATGCCAGAATTTACTAACTCAGTAAGGGAATATTCCCAGTCTCTCCATCCCTACAGACTATGATTTTGTTTTCCAATTATGTTATTCGGCTCATGCTTCCACAACAAACATCACTGTTGATTAAAAAAACAGAAATCTGATTTCCTCATAGCTCTGGAGATTGGAGGCCTGAGATCATGGTGCCAGACAGCATGGTCAGCTTTGGTGAGGCCCCCTTTTGGTTTATAGATTGCTGTCTGCTTGCTGAGCTATTTATTATGAGAGAGGGCAGGGGCTGAGTGGTGAAACACCTGGTAAAACATTTATATTATCATGAACAAAGACGCAGATTCAAACCCCTAGTCTCCATCTAGAGGGGAAGAACTTCCTGAGTGGTGAAGCTGTGCTACAAGTGTCTCTCTTTCTCTCTCCGTATCTTCCCCTTCTCTCTCAGTTTTTCTCTGTCTATATCAAAAAGAAAAAAAGAAAGGAGAAAAAAAAAGTAAAATGACTGTGCTGGGAGCAGTGGCATCATCATGCAAGCACCAAGCCCCAGAAATAACACTGGTGGTAATAATAGAGGGGTAGGGGGAGGGGGGAGGGGAAGAAAGAGAGGTATATATAGTGTTGCTGATGGTTGAAACCATGACTTCTAGGGTTTCAGATATGCAAGTAGGATGAACCACCCTAGCCCACTTGCTAAGTCTTCAGAGGGCGGGGGGGGGGGGGGAAGCAAACGAACAAGAGCTCTCATATCTACTGTTAAAAGGATTCTAATTTTCAATTCTTAATTATTTTTTTAATCTATAAAAAGAAAACATTGGGAAAACCATAGGATAACAGGGGTACAACTCCACACAATTCCCACCACCAGATCTCTGTATCCCATCCCCTCCCTTGATAGCTTTCCTATTCTTTTATTTATTTATTTTTAATTTTTTTTTTATACCAGAGCACTGCTCAGCTCTGGCTTACGGTGGTATGGAGGATTGAACCTGGGACTTGAGAGCCTCAGGCATGAAAGTCTCTTTGTATAACCATTATGCTATTCCCCCACCCTGCTTTCCTATTCCTTCCTTATACCGCTGGGCGTATGGACCCAAGGTCATTGTGGGATGCAGAAGGTTGAAGGTCTGGCTTCTTTAATTGCTTCCCCGCTGAACATGGGCATTGACAGGTTGATCCATACTCCCATACTCTCTCTTTCCCTAGTACGATGGGGCTCTGGGGAATCGGAGCTCCAGGACATATTGGTGGGGTCATCTGTCCAGGGAGGTCTGATCGGCATCATGCTAGCACATGGAACGTGGTGGCTGAAAGAGAGTTAACATACAAAGCTAAACAAATTGTTGAATAATCAAGGACCTAAAGGCTGGAATAGTGCAGATGAAGAGAGTTGGGGGGTCCTCCATTTTCTAGATAGCTTGTAGGCATATTTTAGTTATATTCCAAAGGGCCTGTGGCTAAACTGTTTTTGTTTTTTTTTTCCCTGAGCCTGAAATCTGATATGCAGGTGAATCCAAGTTATTGTCTGGGGAGATGATGTCAAGGCTGGAAAAGGAACAGAAACCTGGATCAGGGAAGAGAGTAGCTCCCTAATATGGGAAAGGGGCATAAATATTGTTGACTGTAAGCCGCATCTATTTGATTTGGTCTGGGGCCCAAATTCAGCTTATGAGCCCATGTGACCTCTGCGTCCCTGCAGATCTGAGCTCACATTCTGTGGTCATGAGTAGGAACATTCCAAGCTGCCTCAATATTGACCCATCTTCCTCAGGTTTAATATAGAGTATGTTGTCCAGCCTCCCTTCAGAGGATGGAACATTCTTTACCGTTGTTGATCCAAGTTGAGGACAAGGTCCTATGGGGGCCCACAAAGGGGTCTAGTTTGTTGTTCCTGATAGAGATGACCAGTAACAATGGAGAGAGGGATTTATTCAAGGTCTAGGCCCATCATGTCTGTTGGGAATCTCAGGACTCCCTGATTAGGGCCCCAGCTGATGGGGTGGCCTGATAGTGACTAAAGAGTCATCATTAAAGTATGCCAGTCTCTTGCCCTTATTCAGCTTTTGCAGTCCTTGCTTTACTAAAGTTAGCTTTGGAGTGAATGAAAGAACTATAATAGGAAGTAGGTGAGGAGGGCATCTAAGTCTAATTAGATACTATTTCCTCAGGAACTTTATACTGACTCACTGCAGACGATTGTGTATTTTTGCTTTCAGGTATATATTTTGCCCTAATTTATGGATACATGTGAACATATGCACCTTGTCTATATCTAGGTTTTGGGACTTGTTAGGAAGTAAACCTCCTGGAATGGAATCAGAGAATACTATGAAAGGAAAGGTCTCACCCGAGTAATGAGGCTGAAAGGTTGACATTCTATACCTGAAGTCTCTGGACACAATCTGAAGTGAAGCATGCGGAGGTGGTACTCATTGTGTTGATTAGGCTGGGATTAGTGGATGCAATATCATTTGGTATGAATTAAGAGAAGTGAACCTCACCCTAGAGGTTCCAGGACTGGGGGAAATATAGGCTCTTTAGAGGAAATGGGAGGTTCCTGCTGTCTTAGAGTTAAGAAGACAATGGATAGTTATTGCTATAATCACATTCTTTGATAATTGGGTTAACTTTGAAAAATCCCTTTGTTAGAATTTTCTGTATCATATACAACATCACCATAATTTATGTCCTTTGACATCATTTGTATATAGCTGTGCCACCAGTTGCTTCTGTTCTCCCTGATCTAGGCTTATGAGAGAGTCAACATATCAAAGACTCAGCCTATGTATTAAAAAGACTCAGTCTGTGCTTCAAAAGGTTTGAGACATACAATCAGTTTTCCCCTCTCATATTAATTAAATAGTGATTTATATGACTACAAATTAATAGGAGTGTACATAAACACCATTCCCACCAACAAAAGACTGTGTCCCATCCCACCCACCCCCCACCCCACCCTACCCCTGCTACCCCAGGAAGCCAAATATCCACCCTTACCCTCATTCCAGGGTTTTTACTTTGGTGTCCTAATCCAACTCTTTTTTTGTTTTGTTTTTGAGTGTATGCAACAATTTATTTATTTATTTATTTTTTACCTTTCTAGTTATTTTCTTTTTCTCTTTTTTTATTTATAAAAAGGAAACATTGACAAAACCATAGGATAAGAAGGGCACAACTTCACACACAATTCCCACCACCAGAACTCTGTATCCCACCCCCTCCCCTGACAGCTTTCCTATTCTTTAGCCTTCTGGGAGTATGGACCCAAAGTCTTGTGGGATGCAGAAAGAGGAAAGTCTGGCTTCTGTAATTGTTTCCCCACTGAACATGGGCATTGACAGGTCTATCCATACTCCCAGCCTGCCTCTCTCTTTCCCTAGTGGGGAAGGGATCTAGGGAAGCGGAGCTCCAGGACGCATTGGTGGGGTTGTCTGTTCAGGAAAGTCTGGGGGGTATCATGCTGGCATCTGGAACCTGGTGGCTGAAAAGAAAGTTAACATACAAAGCCAAACAAATTGCTGAACAATCATGGACCTAAAGGCTGGAATAGTGAGGATGAAGTGTTGGGGGGGGGGGGTCCTCCATTTTGTAGATAGCTAGTAGGCATATTTTAGTTATATTTCAAAGTGCCTGTAGCTATGCTAGTGTTTTTTTTGTTTGTTTGTTTTGCCTGAGCCTGAAATCTGATATGCAGGTGGATCCAAATTATTGTCTGGGGAGATGACATCATGGCTGGGAAAAGGACCAGAAAGCTGGATCAGGGAAGAGAGTAGCTCCCTAAGATGATAAAGGGAAATAAATATTGTTGACTATAAACCCCATCAATTTGATGTGATCTGGGGCCCAGAATTAGCTTAGGAGCCTGTGTGACCTCTGCATCCCTCTAGATCTGAGCTCACAACTACTCTAATTCTTAATTCTTTTTTTTTTAAATCAACTTCTTTTTATTTATTTATTTATTTATTTATTCCCTTTTGTTGCCCTTTTTGTTTTATTGTTGTAGTTATTATTGATGTCGTTGTTGTTGGATAGGACAGAGAGAAATGGAGAGAGGAGGGGAAGACAGAGAGCAGGAGAGAAAGATAGACACCTGCAGACCTGCTTCACCGCCGTGAAGCGATGCCCCTGCAGATGGGGAGCCGGGGGCTCAAACCAGGATCCTTAAGCCGGTCGTTGTGCTTTGCGCCACCTGCGCTTAACCCGCTGCGCTACCACCCGACTCCCTCTTAATTCTTATATAAGGGCCTTGACATCAACTCACAAAGTACTGAGCAGTAAACAATTACGGCAAGATACCTGGGAACTAGGCCTCACTATCAGGACTGAGTCAAACCTAACTACCTCCCAAAGGTCCATCTCCAGATACAATTGCATTGGGTGCTATGGGGGTGGTGGTGGTGGTTATCATATGAGTTTTGGTGAGCACATTATTCTCTAGTAGCACTAGCATAATGGCTGAATAGAAGTACTACGTAGTATTTATTCATTTAGTCATTTAATAGATGAGGGAAAGCAGGGGAGAGCAGAATCAGAGCACTGCTCTGGCATATGAAATACTTGGTTTTGAACCCAGGACCTCATGCATGCAAAGCCTGTGCTCTACATTTCCTTGCTGCAGAGCAGGGCCTCAGGACTCTGAGTTGCCTTCTTCAGGTAGAAAAACAGAGACAGATACATATAGGAAAAAGAAGATAGGAAAATACCCCACAGCACAGAATCTTTTTCCAAGTACCATGGGGGTCAGTTTCAAACCAGAGTCGAATATATGACAAAGCAGGTGCCTTACCCAGGTCCTAATCCAGAATTGTCTTAAGGGATTTCTTCTTCTCCACTAGTTCTTACAGAGGTAGTTTGTTTTTTATCCCCAGGGTCATCACTGGGGCTCACCAGTCAGTGCCCGCAATGGACACTGGCACTGTTCCTAGTGGTCACTTTCTTTCTCTTTCTTCCTTCCTTCCTTTCTTTCTTTTTTCTTTCTTTCTGCCATCCTTCCTTCCTCCCTTCCTTCCTTCCTTCCTTCCTCCTTCCTTCCTTCCTTCCTCCTTCCTTCATTCCTTTCTTCTTTCCTTCCTTCCTCCTTCCTTCCTTCCTTCCTTCCTCCCTCCCTCCTTCTTTCCTTCCTTCCTTCCTCCCTTCCTTCCTTTCTTTCTTTCATTTTCTGACAGGACAGAGAGAAATTAGGGATAGAGGGGGAACGGTAGGGCAGCGGGTTAAGCACACATGGCGCCAAGTTCAAGGACCCGGTAAGGATCCCAGTTCAGAGACCCCGGCTCCCCACCTGCAGTCGTTTCACAGGCAGGGAAGCAAGTCTGCAGGTGTCTGTCTTTCCCCCTCCTCTCTAATTTTCTCTGTCCTATACAACAACAGCAATAGCAACAACAAGAGCAACAAAATGGCCTCCAGGAGCAGTGGATTCTTAGTGTAGGCAGCGAGCCAGCGATAACCCTATAGGCAAAGAAAGAGAGGGAGAAACACACTTTTCGAGGTCCTTCTGATGAGGTACACCACTGCCTGACCCCCTAATAGTTTTTTTTAAACTTTATTTTATTTTATTGAACAGAGAGAATTTTATAGGGTAGGGAGATAGAAAGGGAGAAACAGAGAGACACTGCTTCACCGCTGGTGAAGTTTCCTCCCTGCAGGTGGGGGATGGGTGCTTGAACCTGGGTTCTTATGCATGGTAATACATGCACTTAACTAGGTGTACCACCACAGGCCCCAACAGAGATAGTGTTTTTTAAAAAATGTAAATTAGATAACATTACTACGGTTTAAAAATTCTCTAGTTACTTGCCATCACAATTAGAAAGAATATACCATAAACTACCAAGTCCACGCAACTCAGACCCTCTCTTCTTTCTTCTGGTTACTTAAAAAAGGCGGTAAAACAGAGCATTCCTAAGATAAGATTTCTGGTGGTGCCAGGAATTAAACCAGGCACCTCAGAGTCTCAGGCATGAAAGTCTGTTGCATAATTCAGCGTGTTATCTCCTCAACCTCGCTGCTTTTTTATTCACTGTACTTTTGCCTGATGCTGGCTGTCTCGCTATTTTTTTCTGGCATAGCATGATTACTTCTCTTCCAGGAACTTGGCAAGTGCTACCCACTTGGTCTGGTGCACACCACATCTTTGAATGCCTCTACCTTCTTTTTCATTTTGTTACCTTTTGGAACACTTGTCACTCTTTGATTCTCTGTAGCTGCTGTATTGTCAAAGGACTTCATACATGAAACGAATGCATTTTTCCTCTTTCTTCTCCATGACTCGAACACTGTCTGGCATATGTTCTAACACTGGTTCTACAATAGCATTTGTTACAGAAATTTAAGCACCTGCCATGCACATGCCGACAACTCTCACCCTATTATTGTCACTCTAGTCCTTTCTTTCGATTGCCAGACCTGTAAAACCAACTGTTTACTTAACTATTTACTTGAATAGTTCATAGACATCTCAAATTAAGTTTTAAAAAGCCAAGAAGACAATCCAGTAAACACTTTTTTATTCAGGCAGGGGCTGGAGGGTATGCAAAGAGACTCTCATGCCTGAGGTTCCACAGTCTCCTGCACCAGCATAAGCTAGAGCTGACAAACTAAAACAACAATAATTAAAAAAAAAAACGCAATAATTCTTTAAAAAAAAGAAGAAAAAAAAGAAACTCGATTTTTTCCAGTAAGTTACTTCTTAAGCCATGAAATAGATCTGTAAAGTCGAAAATAACATTTTATTTTTAATAACAATTATTATTGTAACAACCACAAAAGGCCTTGATTCTAAATGCAAATATCTGTAATCAAAGTACAAAGGATAAGGCAGCCAAAAATATTAAAGGATTCATCAGAAACCAAGTTCTAAGCAATGGGTTAATTCAATCAAATTGAGAATTCAAACCCAAATCCAGAACAGATTTTAATCATTATAAGAAATTTATAGTGAGCATTTGGTTAAGAATAATTTTATAGGGAGTCAGGCGGTAGCCCAGCAGGTTAAGCACAAGTGGCGTAAGGCGTGAGGACCGGGGTAAGGATCCTGGTTCGAGCCCCCGGCTCCTCACCTGCAAGGGGTCGCCTCACAAGCAGTGAAGCAGGTCTGCAGATGTCTGTCTTTCTCTCCCCCTCTCTGTCTTCCCCTCCTCTCTCCATTTTCTCTGTCCTATCCATCAACAACAGTAATAACTACAACAACAATAAAAAAGAAACAAGGGCAACAAAAAATAAGATAAAATAAATAAATATTTAAAAAGAATAATTTTATATATTTAAGTAGTTGAAAAGTAATCAATAGAAAATATTCTATTGTGGTCCGGGAGGTGGCACAGTGGTAAAGCTTTGGACTCTCCAGCATGAGGCCCTGAGTTCCATCCCCAGCAGCACATGTGCCAGAGTGATGTCTGGTTCTCTCTCTCTCCTCCTATCTTTCTCATAAATAAATAAAATCTTTAAAAAAAAATTCTATTATGTGAAAAAATTCAATGAAATATAAATTCCACTATAATGGCAAATTAAGTAGGTGCAACTGAAACATTTAAAGTCTCTTTACTGGAATTATCAGCAATTTATTTTCATTAAGAGTAGTATACCAGGGCAGGGTGGTGGAGCACCAAGATAAGCACACTTAGTACTAAGTGCAAGGACCAGCGAAAAGATCCAGGTTTGAGCCCCTGGCTCCGCACCTACAGGGGGAAGCTTTACAAGTGGTGAAGCAGGCCTGCAGCTATTTATTTTTCTCTTTCCCTCCCCCCTCAATTTCTCTCTGTCCTATCCAATAAAATGGGGGGAAAAAGAGTTGTATACCCACACTGATTCTTAGCTGGAAAGTTTTGCAAAACAATGTTTATATCATTATGTGTTCCACTTAACGATGTTTGACTTTTTTTGTGTGTGTAGTTTCCGAGACTTCACAACTCTGAGCTGTCTTTTAGAGGGAGAGAAAAAGAGAGACATATACTGGAGAGATACCACAGCACCCAAACTTCTTCTAATGCTGGACTACTCATGGTGAGTTATCTCACCAGCCCCAGCTCTGCTCCATTTAAAGGAAATGTCTTTTCTGACCCATTAATGACTGCTACTCATCTTTTGTAAACATTAACTTTTTCTCTGAATCCTCATTACATTGAAAAAAATTACTGAGGATGCCTTAAATATAAATACTATTTTTTACTCCAGGTCAGTCAAATAAAAATCTGGGCACTGGAGTGAGTACTGGCCTTAAAGACAACAAGCAAACAACCTCTTTAAACAATCCCCTTATTTAGGACCCTGGTTTCTGTATCAGCAATATCATTATTGGGGAACAAGCTAGAAATGCCAGATCTCAGATTCTAACTCAGACATACTGAATCAGATTCTCCTGTGTGTTTTTTTTAAAGATTGTATTAGTTTATTAATGAGAAAGATAGGAGGAGAGAACTAAAGAACCAGACATCACTGTGGACATGTGTTGCCAGGGATTGAACTCAGGACCTCACACTTGAGAGTCTAGTGCTTTATCTACTGCGCCACCTCCCAGAGCACCAGATTCTGCTTTTTAAGAAGATCCCTAGGCCACTTGTTTGCACATTAAAATGTAGCAGTGCTAATCTAAACCAAGTATGAGCTTAAGCACCATAGCACTGGGTTACACTGTCTTTATATACATATATATATATAATGGAAATTTTGACAGACTATAGGATAAGAGGGGATGATTGTGTTCCACACAATTCCCACCACCAGAACAACTGTTTTGTTTTTTTTATAGAGGAAATTAAGATTAAATAAATATATTTGCCTAAGCTAGTATTTGTTTTCGACCCACAAGTACAAAGTGTAAAAAAGCAAAGAGTAATATGAATGCAGAGAGAAAAGCTATTTCAAGTGTGGGAGTTTCTACCTGGAGGAAACAGTCCATCTTCCCAAATAGGGATTGGGAAGGGGGTGTCAGAAACGGATTGCAGGATTGCAGGAACCTAAAAGAGTGATGTCTAATTGAATATCTAATCCAGGTCTCCCCACCCCCCCAATTGTTCTAATCCTACTCTTGCTCTTACCTCATGCTACTAGGGAAGCCATTCCATGGCACCTTTGCACCTAGGAACAAACCAGACTGACTTCTAGGAACTGAAGCTGAAGTTTTGCTACTGTCTCTTTGATCAGAAGCATCCGGGCTTTAGACACCAAGATTCTCATACATTTCAGCCCAGAGAGAGATCAAAGCCAGAGTTCTGTTTTCTCTGGTTGCGAAATCTAAGGCTTCCCAGGGACACAGTGAGTCACAGAGAGCCATGGAGGGGCGAAGTCTCCAGCAACCTACACAAACTCCTTGGCAACTGGAACTTCAGACGGAAAAGTTTTCCCTCTGTAATTTCCTCAGGCCTTTTCTACAATTTAAACTATTTGTGTTTGCACAGCATTTCCAAATGCTGGTTTTACCTTCCACTGACCTGAGCAGTTCTACTTGTGACCCTTTTGTTAACTTTTTAAGTGCTGGTAAGAGCCCACAACATTTTGTTTAGATTTTTGTTTTGGTTTCTGCTGTAGAGAAGAGTATGTGAGAGAAGAGGTACTGAAATTAGAAACAGGAGTTAATAGACATTTAATTGAAAACACATTACGTCTAGATGTGAGTATTAGAAGCCCTTTCTCTCTCCCATCCCCTCCTTCCTTCCTCTCCCTACCCACCCCCACTCCCCACACCATTTCAACAGAGGCAGAGAGAAGGGAAAAGGCCACTGCACCCAAACTGCCTTCAACTTGGTGGCCGGAACCTGGGACATAGGCAAGCAAAGGAGGCACTATCCCAGTGAACTGTGTTGCCAGCTGTCTTTTTTTCCCTTACAGTTCTTTTGCAAAACAAATAGTAAACAAACAGAAGTGATTTTTAATGACCCCATCTTAACTTCTCTAAGGAAGTGCTCACAACTTCCCTTAGATGTCACTGCTGTCAGTTGCACTGGTGAAGAAGTGCTCTTCTCAGGGTAATTAAGCACACTTTTAATTTTAATTTCCCCTCTAAGAAGACAGTACTCTGTGTTTTCAAGATATGGCACCAGGAGAATCAGCTTCCTGGGAACTAGGTAGAAATGCACATGCTTGGGTCTTACCCCACTCCTACTGATTCCAGTTCCAAGAGACTCTGAGAAATGCTAATATTTGGGGACCTCATATCTGGGAAATAAAACTGATTTTATACCAGCGAGCTTCCAGACTGGTACCAAAGTTAGTAACTAACACTCCCTAGCTCTTTCTCATCCCATCCTACTCCCCCCACCCAAGTCTAGTTTATGAAAGAAGGTTCTTAGAATGATTTTTTTTCCCTCCAGGGTTATCTTTGGGGCTCAGTGCCTGCACTACAAATCAATCCACTGCTCCTGGTGGCCATTTTCTCCCTTTGTTATTGCTGTCATTGCTGTTGGATAGAACAGAGAGAACTCAAGAGAGGAGAGGAAGACAGAGAATGGGAGAGAAAGATAGACATCCGCAGACCTGCTTCACTACTTGTGAAGCGATCTCCCTGCAGGTGGGGAGCCTGGGGCTTGAACTGGGATCCCTGAGCCGGTCCTTGCGCTTCTTGCCATGTGCACTTAACCCACTGCACTACCACCAGACCCCCGACAAAGATCTTTTTTTAAAAAAAAAAAAACAACTCCATCATTATACTTTTCCAACAAAACCTTAAAATATTGGAGGACTATTGGCAAGCATCACTCGCCCCTACAGTTACAGTTATAGCTGATTGTGTTTTGTTTTTGCAGGTTATATACTTTGATGGATATGGCTCTTTCAGATGGAGGAGAATATATCCCTCCTATTTTGCAGTTTAATTACAACTTTCAGTCAATAAATTTGATAAATAATATAATAAAATAATCTGGAAATGGGGGCCAGGTGGTGGCGAACCTGGTTAAGCATACACACTACAGTGCTCAAGGACTCGGGTTCAAGCCCCTGGTCCCCATCTGTAGGGGGAAAGCTTCATGAAATAGGGAGGGAGAGAGCTAGAGAGAAAGAGAGACACCTGCAGCACTGCTTTACTTTGTGAAGTTTTACTTCTATGTCATAATTCTCTAGGAGTAGGTTTCCTGGGCTGAAAGATTAATATCACCCTTAAAATTTAATATTACTGTAGTAAATTACTGGCTAACTATACGCCTTGTCTTGATGCTGAATGCGAGCAACTACTAAAGCAGTATGATGAGTCGGGCGACCCAGATGTGGCTGACCATCTCATTGCCTCCCTGGATGAAGCACGCCAAGCCTGCTGGCAACAACTCACGGAAAGTCTGAACTTCACCCACTCAAGTAGGAAGGCCTGGAAGCTTCTTCACAGACTGGGTGCCAGTAGCCAACCCCCTCCCGTCTCCCATCCTCCCGTATCTCCAAACTCAGTGGCCAGTCACCTAACTCAAGTTGGACATGCTAAGATCGACCCAGTCTGGAAAAGAGAAATTTCCCATGAGTGGTCATCCCACTTCCGGTTATCTTGTCCATCTCCAAAACTCTCTCCCTTTACACTGTCTGAACTGGAAGACGCTTTGAAGAGGGTTAAACCAGGAACAGCTGCTGGCTATGATAACATCATCCCAGAACTCATTCTTAACCTGGGTCCCGCGGCAAAGAAGTGGCTCACTTCATTCCTGTCCCACATCTTGGAATCTGAGTCTATGCCCAAAGTTTGGTGTCGTGCGAAGATTATAGCGGTTTTGAAACCAAACAAAGACCCAACACTGGCCGCCAGCTATAGACCAATTTCTCTCCTCTCCGTGTGTTACAAACTCCTTGAGAGGCTGCTTCTGTCACGTATTTCTCCTCTTACAGAGAAATTCCTATCACCTGCCCAGGCTGGTTTCCGCCCAGGAAGATCTACCTGCGAACAAGCCCTGGCCCTCTCAACTTACATTGAAAATGGATTCCAGAAGAATTTAAAGACGGGTGCTGTCTTTGTTGATCTCACAGCAGCCTATGACATGGTCTGGCACTGTGGTCTCCTAGTCAAGATCTCAAGATGCCTGCCTCCATGGGTGGCCAACACTATATTGTTTCTTCTCCAAAACAGAAGATTCCGGGTGCATCTGGGTGACAAGTCTAGCAGATGGAGACTTGTCTCAAGTGGCCTCCCCCAGGGCTCTGTTCTGGCTCCTACGCTATTTAATATTTACATCAATGACCTCCCAGAAACTTCTTCAAGGAAGTTCATCTATGCCAATGACATCTGCTGTGCAACTCAGGCATCCAAGTTTGACATCCTCGAGGAAACACTCACGAAAGACATGTCTCTGATATCTGATTACTGTAAAAAATGGCGACTAATCCCTAGCACTGCAAAAACAGTATCATCTGTTTTCCATCTGCACCATGCCTCGGCCTCGCGTGAGCTTAATGTGCAGCTTGGCGATACGAGAATCCAGCATGAAGCCCAGCCAGTCTATCTTGGCGTTACTCTCGATCGCACTCTGTCATTTCACGAACATCTCATAAAAACTGCAACAAAGGTGGGCGCGAGGAATCACATCATTGCAAGACTGGCCAGCTCCTCATGGGGCGTGAGCGCTTCCACACTCCGATCATCATCTCTGGCATTCTGCTATTCCACTGCAGAATACTGTGCCCCAGTATGGTTCTGTAGCCCCCATGTCCACTTGGTCGACTCCAAATTATATTCCTCCATGAGGATAATTTCTGGAACCATCCGTTCCACCCCGGTTCCATGGCTGCCAGTTCTTAGCAACATCGCCCCGCCAGATATTCGTCGGGATGCGGCATCATCTAAGTTCATTTCCCACGTCTACGCTCGACCGGACCTGCCAATATACGCGGATATCTTCGCCCACCCTGTCCAACGCTTGACGTCTCGTCACCCAATCTGGTCCCCTACGCCTACACTGAACTTCTCTGTTCCAGTCTCTTGGAAACAGAGCTGGCAGTCAGCTGAGGTAAAGAACAAACACCTCATCACAGACCCCTGCAAGCGTCAACCCGGCTTTGACCTAGTACGTTATGATTGGGCCCTCCTCAATCGCTATCGAACAGGCCATGGCCGGTGCGCCGCTATGTTCCATCGCTGGGGAGCCATAGATGACCCGAACTGCCCCTGCGGCTCCAGACAGACTATGACCCACATAGTCAACGACTGCCACCTCTCCAGATTCAAAGGAGGTCTCGAAACTTTACATCAGGCTCAACCTGACGCTGTTGACTGGCTACGGAAGAAGGGCAAACGCTAGAAGAAGAAGAACTGTAGTAAATACATGTAGACCTAGCATATTAGAGAAATTGATAAAAGTGTGAGTGATTAGTAAAATACAGGTCAAAGAAGAAAACATGTCCATGTTGGGAGGCCTGTAGTCAATGAGACCATTAAGAAAAATACAAAATGTGGGAGGAAACACAAGCCTGGAGTGGAAGAAGTTACTAATGACTGGTTTTAACTAAGTACTAGGAAAAAGATTTGATTATATTAGGTGCAGTAGACAGACTTCAGTTATAGAACTTGAGTGATTAGGGTTATCAACTGAGGGAGGCCTCATGAAGCATACATGGGTGAGGGTTTTGCTGTGTAGGGAGACTGCACAGAGTGTGACCAACATTACAGTAGGAGATGACCTGGAGAGCATGAGTATTCATGAGAAAAAACAAAGAAAGAAGTAGAGAAATAGAAGTATTTCTGAATTAAAACGCTGGAATTTTGGGGAGACAATGGTAACTGATACTATACAATCAGATACTATATAAACTGATACTATACAGAAAACAATTTTGGTAGAGCTGAATCTGTGCCACTAATCTGACACAGAATGTCATGACGATTTGGACTCACTTTTTCAATAGAATGATGCCTTTTACTGTCGACTATAAACCATTAAATCCCCCCAATAAAGAAAAAGTAAATAAATCATAGAGATCAGAGAATTGAAGCTTTTGTCAGTTCTGAGGGGTTGGGCTTGAACCTGGGTCACATGCATGACAAAGCAGGTACACTATCCAGGTAGCAATTTTGTTAACCCCTTAAGAACACATTGTTAATGACATGGGCCAGTTACAATGAAAGTTGCGAAAGTCTGTTTTCTCTCAGAGGAAGACATATTCCAAAGGGCCCATGACTATACCACTGTTTTTGTTTGTTTGTTTTTTCTCTGAGCCTGACATCTGACATACAGGTGGATCCTAGTTACTGTCTGAGGAGATGATAGCATGGTTAGAAAAAGGGCTAGAAAGCTGGATCAGGGGGAAAAAGTAGCTCCAAAATATGGGAAAGGTGTATAAATATTGTCGACTATAAAACCCATCGATTTGATCTGATCTGGCTTCACGCCTCAATGTTGATGATTCAACAGTTCCTGGTGGTTTTTTCTTTTTCTTTTCATTTTCTTTTTTTATAGCAACAGAGAGAAATAGGGAGGGAAAGAGCTAGAGAGAAAGACACCTGCAGCACTGTTTCACTGCTTATGAAATTTCACCCCTCAGGACAAGAGAACTATGGACTTGAAACCAGGCCTTTATGTGTGATAATGTGTGCAGTCTGGGGTGTGTCAGCAGCTGGCTGTGGAATTTCCAGTCTTGGAGAAACAGTACTCTGAGCCTGGTTCTTCTGATATGATCATGTTCAGTGCATGTGAAGCAGTTTGTTGTGATTACAGTCTCCTCTCCTGGGTTTCTCCATTTGAAAAAAATAAATAATGAAAGCTTGTGTTCTGAAAACACACGTTAGCATTATCTTATTGTCTCCATGGCAAAAAGGAGTCTCTCAAGTTTGTAACCTTTTTCTGGATAGTTTTCTCTTATTAGCCCCCAAGAACTCATGCAGGGCATGAATGGATTCCATTTCAAGAGCACAACTAAACACGGGCATTCAGATTCTGTGGAGGTACCTGATTTTTTTAAATTAATTTTTATTATAATTATTTATTTTAGACAGCCAGAAATTGAGAGGAAGAGGTAGGTAGAGACAGAGAGACACCTGTAGTTCTGCTTTGCCACTCACAAAGCTTTTCCCCTGCAGGTGGGGACCAGGAGGAGCTTGAACCTGGGTCCTTGCGAGCTCAACCAAGTACACCACCACCTGGCCCCCTGGGACCTAATTTTTAAGTGATTAAGGATATGTTTATATATTAAGGATATGTTTTAAATTGTGATTATTACTATTAGTTGCTGATATTAGTCCGGGGTCCCAACACTGTATCCTTGGAAACATCTTCCTTGGATAAGCTATTTGTTTCTGCAAGTTGCATTTCAAAGTTCAGATAAAGTTGAAGAATCTGGGGGACAGAGAGAAATGATGATGATGAGATTTGGAAATTTATTATTTTGTGATTTTTATAAATGAATTCAAAACAGTGATTATTATTATTATTATTATTACCAGGGTTTCCCTTAAGTAAGAGCTAGGGAAGAGGGGGGGAAGAAGGGGGCAGAGGGGGGAAGGGAGGAAAGAGGGGAAGAAGAGGAGGGGAAGAGGGGGAGTCTGCAGGTGTCTCTCTGTTTCTCTCCTTCTCTGTCTTCACTCCACTCTCAAGTTTTCTCTATCTCTATCCAACAATAAATAAATAAATAAAATAAAAAATAATCCGGAAATACAAATACAAGATGTAGTTCCGTGAAGACTCAGTTAAAAAAGAATCTTGGCTCTGTCAACTAGTGCTTAAAAAGTTAATAAAATAAGTTAGCACACATTCAATACAAGGACACATGCAGTGTCAAAGATTGTTGGCCAGTGAACTAGACACTATGACTTCACAAGCATCTCTGAGCTGTACGAAAGTTGAATGTTGCTGCTCAGTCTCTGAGAATATTGGAGTTCCTAAGAGAATCTAATCTCTAGAAGTAGCTGGAGATTACACTAGTGTCCAGTAAAAAGACTGCTAAAAAGACAAAAACAAACAAACAAAACCACCTATAGTAACCAAACTAGTAGCCAAGAGATTAGAGTTAAGTGATTTTTCATTTAGATTGTTTGCAAAATAAAGGCTAAATTTTGAATAATAGTTTAACTGCAAGAAGTTATCTGATTTAATGGAAAAGAAAATTCCAGGTGGAGAGAGAATTTCTTTTTTTTTTTTTTTGAGAGTTTCTTACCTCTTAAAATATACATGTCATATTTCTTTTCCTTCATTAGTCATTCTGTCATTTGTTCATTCCTTCTTGTCATCCCTTTATACTTTGAATTCTCTTCACTAAGAGAATGAAATTTATCATTAGTGATGAGTATTTGGCTATCATGGATAAACAAAACATTATTTATAAACTGTGCAAGCTTGAGCAGATTACTGAAATTACAGAATTAATTACAGAAAAACATAATTACTTGTTATGTCTTTAAGAACCTGTTACTTTCATTTTTGCAGAATTATAATGTTTCTTTAGTATTATCCATGGAAGCTTACATCCTATGTGCTCTACCTAATCTCCTTTAACTACAATTTTTTTTTCTTTCTTCCACTTTTTATTTAAATTGAGGAGTTCTTTCACTTTTTACTTAATTGGTTTATAAGACTGTATTTTAGGGGAGCAGTTTCACACGTGATCCAAGTATGTCTTATCATATTTTCCCAACTACCAGACTGCTAATATTCCTCCACCGCTGGGTCCTTCTGCACTTTTAACACCCATCCTTACGCGCTTCACCTCACCCCCCCCCCCTAACCCCACCCCCCAAAAAAGTTCAGATCTGCAGAGACTAAAAGTTTATGTTTGACTTCATGAATTAAGAGGCTAACTCTTTATATTTTTTATTAGTGATTTGATATTGATTTACAAAATTATAAGATAACAGGGATTTAATTTGACACTGTTCCCACCACCAGAGTTCTGTTCCCCATTCCCTCTACTGGAAACTGCAGTAGTTCTCCTAATGTCACAGATATGGGTTGGATATTATTTCTATATCTATCTGTATATCTATCTCTCTCTCTCTCTCTATATATATATATATATATATATACATCTATATCTATATATATTCTTTTGCCCATTTTTTTCTATGATCCTGCTTTCTCTCTCTCTTTTTCCTAAGCATACCTACACCTATTACTACTTTTGAGTATCCTCCCTTTTTTCCTCTTCTCTCTCTCTGGGTCCTGATGGTAGTGAGTTTCAGAGCCTTCTAGTCATCGTCCCCTAACATTTCTCCCTTTCTGGGAATATGGGTCAAGGATTTGGATGTTAGGCCAGAAGCCATAAAACAATTAGAGGAAAATATTGGCAAAGCTCCTTCCTTCCTTCCTTCCTTCCTTCCTTCCTTCCTTCCTTCCTTCCTTCTTTCCTTTCTTCTTTCTTTCTTTTTTTCAGATGGAAATTAGAAAATATTGTATGTACATTTTATATTTAAAGTCAGATTTACCTAGGAAGGCTTTTCACAAATGAGTCCTGAAAGACTTCTCTTGGAATTATATTCTCCTGAGCACATACAAAGATAGAGGGGATAGAGCTGACAGGCAGTAGATTGGGACAAAACATCACAAAGGATGGAAAGGAATGGCTTGTGACAAGGGTTTTTGTATAGTGTTTATAATAAGAAATTTATAATGAATGGGAAAATACAATATATTGGTATAGAAATCTAGAATATGACATATGTGTAGATATGTACAAATATACATTTGTGTGTATGAATGTGCACATACATATTCACAGTACATATTATATGGATCTTCACACAGATCTACACATACAGCAATTGTATAAATGTGTATATAACAATCACACTATATATAGTCAAAAACAAACACTATAGCATGCAAATCAAGATTAATGTGCTACATTATATATCATTCTCACATTTCCAGAAAATTTTCAGAGCTCTTTTCAATTTATGCTTTGCTAGGATTGGTTGTTTTTGTTTTTTTTTTTCCTCCAGGGCTATTGCTGGGGCTCGGTGCCTGTACCACGAATCCACTGCTCCTGGAGGCTATTTTGTTGCCCTTGTTTTATCATTGTTGTGGTTATTATTATTGTTGTTATTGATGTCATTGTTGTTGGATAGGACAGAGAGAAATGGAGAGAGGAGGGGAAGACAAAGAAAAGGAGAGAAAGACACCTGCAGACCTGCTTCTCCACCTGTGAAGTGACCCCCTGCAAGTGGGGAGCCAGGGGCTCTAACCGGGATCCTTACACCGGTTACTGTGCTTTCTCAGTTGAATTTTTCATGAATATTTTACCTAGCATTAGTTTACTAATTGTAAGATTTGAGAACATGGTTTCATACATATACATATGTGCAATGCCTCACACTCTTTCACCAAAGCTCTTGTGTGTCACCCCTGGCCCTTTGATAAATACCATAGTTTGCACAGAGATAAATTTGATTCCTTTTTCTTGTTTACAAGTTCATTTGCTTTAGTTGGTCTGTATCCCACTTAAGAATGAAACCATCCAGAAATTGTCTTTTACCTCTTTACATATTTCACTTAGAAAAGCCATCTCCAGACAATGGATTTTTAAAGGTTATGTCTGCATTAATATCCTTTTGTTCAAAACTAGCTCTAGTCTCTGGCTACCATCTTTGGCCCATGACCTAAGTAAGCAGTGATTATAGACAGATCTCCTCCTTCTGGACCCCAGTTATGAAACTGTGGTTCTTATATGTGTGGCCATGGGTCTTTTATTACCATTTATTTCCTATTAAATAAAGATAATATGATTCATCAAACAATTCTTGGCTTTTGCAATGGAAATAATCAGAAAGGGGAGGGGGTAGATAGCATAATGGTTATGCAAAGAGACTCTCCTGCCTGAGGCTCCAAAGTCCCAGGTTCAATTCCCTGCACCACCATAAACAAGAGCTGAGTAGTGCTCTGGTAAAAAAAGAAGAAGAGGAAGAAGAAGAGGAAGAAAAGGAAGAAGAAGAGGAAGAAGAGGAAGAGGAAGGAGAAGAAGAAGAAGAAGAGAAGAAGAAGAAGAAGAAGAAGAAGAAGAAGAGGAAGAAGAAGAAGAGAAGAAGGAGAAGAAGAAAGTAGTAACAAGTAACCTCACTGAAAAGTCACAGCTCAAGTCCCAGGGTCAAGCCTGAACAACTGCCACCTGGTTTCTGGATTCAGCTGGTTTGATCTAAGACAGTGCAAGAGGAAACTTTAAAAAGCAGCACAAAAGGCCTTAAGAAATTATTCTCAGTGTTAGAGACATAGTACAATGGTTATATATAAAAATCTCTAAAATCCTAGGTTCAATATCCTGTACCACCATAATTGAGGGCTGAAAAATGCTCCAATTTTATGTGTGTGGTGTTTTCAAAATTACTGTGTGTGTGTGTGTGTGTGTGTGTGTGCGTGTGTGTGTGTGTGTCCAGAGCAGTAACTCAGCTGTTAGAGTACAGGAGTTGCATATTTTAGGCTCCTAGTTGAGTCTCCAGTATTACATGTACCAAAGTAGCACTCTGGCTGTTTCTGCATGTCATGTGAAACAAAGCAAAATAGATCCTTCTAATATTTTTATGGGCCAGGCGGTGGCAAACTGTAGAGTAGACACATCATCGTGTATTATGACCTGGATTCAGCCTCCGGTTCCTACCTGCAGGGAGAAACTACATGAGCCGTGGAGCAGTGCTGTAGATGTCTCTGCTTCTCTCTGTCTCTCAACCTCAATAAATACAATGGTCACTAAGAGCAATGGAGTTGTTCAGGCACTGAACCCAAGAGATAAGCCTGGTGGAAAAACAAACAAACAGCTCTCTTCTCAGTGAGTTCAGCTCATCCTAGAGGAAAGAGAGGTCTGTAGACAGCCAAAAAAAAAAAAAAAAAAAGACTTCTTTCATACAGAAACATAGGGGCTGGGGATATAGCAGAATGTTTATGCAAAAAGCCTTTTATGCCTGTGGCATCAAAAAGCCCAGGTTCAATTCCCAGCGCCACCATAAGCCAGAGTTGAGCAGTGCTCTGATTAAAAAAGGGGGGGCAGGTGGTGGTGCACTTGTTTGATATGGTACAATGCACAAGGGTCCAGCTCCAAGCCTCTAGTCCCCATCTGCAGGAGGAAAGCTTCATGAATGGTGAAGCAGTGTTGCCGGTGTCTCTCTGTCTCTCTTGCTCTCTGTCTTTCCCTACCCTCTCGATTTTTGGCTGTCTCTATTCAATAAATAAACAAAGATGCTAGAAATACAGAAGAGGAAAACTAAAGAAGGAAGCAGATATGCTTATTTTTGCCCATAGGTGCTGCATTTATTTGAGTGGAATAATCATGTAGACATAAGCTCCACCAGCATATTCTAAGAAACGTAAGACATGATCTTCTATGGTCTTTTGAATTCCTTCCTATCCTCACTGAGTGAAATTCTCTCCTTTGTTTAGTTATAATCTTAGTCACCATCTGATGATAGTGGTCTTGTCACTAGCTTTATATTAGAATGACCCTCAAACCACCAATAACAAGCACTATTTAACTAATTAATTTATTTATAATTATTATTATTTTTTTACCAGAGCACTTCAGCTCTGGTTTTTGGTGGTGCAGGGAATTGAATCTGGGACTTTGGAGCCTCAGGTGAGAGTCTCTTTGCATAAACATTATGCTGTCTACCCCCTGCCCAACAAGCACTGTTTTATAACAAATTCTGATTTAATAATTTCGGAGTGGTTTTGGACTCAAATAATAGTGATTAATGGTAAAAGGAAAATGTTTTAGCAAATGTGTAATTGATAAGTGCTTAACTAATGCATTAATAAATAACAAGAATGTAAAACATTAATAAAAATAAATAGCAAGAATGTAAGTTAAATACCTGTTTAGAAAGTTGGAAAAAATGAATCTTTTAATTTTTATGATTTAAATTTTTAAAAATTTCTTCATTGGGAGATTAATGGTTTACAGTCAACAGTAAAATACAATAGTTTGCACAAGTGTAACATTTCTCAGTTTTCCACGTAACAGTTCAACCCCCACTAGATCCTCCTCTGCCATCATGATCCAGGACCTGAACCCTCCCCCCACCCCAGAGTCTTTTACTTTGGTGCAATGCACCAACTTCAGTCCAAGTTCTGCTTTGTGTTTCCCCTTCAGTTCTTATTTTTCACCTTCTGTCTATGAGTGAGATCACCCCATATTCACCCTTCTCTTTTTGGCTGATCTCAGTTAACGGGATTCCTTCAAGTTCCACCCAGGATGAGGTGAAGAAGTGAATTCACCATTTTTAATAGCTGATACAATTTTTATTAAATACAATGGAAAGAAATTAAGAGAGTAGGGGAGATTGAGGGAGAGAAAGATAGATACTTGCAGGCCTGCTTCACCGTTTGTGAAGCTGACCTCCTACAAGTGGGGATTGAAGGCTTGAATCTGGGTCCTTGTGCTTGGTAATATATGAGCCTAACTACGTGTACCAACACCCGGCCCCAAATGAATCTTTTATTATGAGGAGAAAGTGAGAGACCAGAATACTTGACAGAATTTACGCTTCTGCATGCTTGCTT
Organism: Erinaceus europaeus; assembly: GCF_950295315.1. Classification (NCBI taxonomy): domain Eukaryota; kingdom Metazoa; phylum Chordata; class Mammalia; order Eulipotyphla; family Erinaceidae; genus Erinaceus; species Erinaceus europaeus. The sequence continues at coordinate 15,534,850 of NC_080172.1, read as the reverse complement.
GCTTCAGGTTCTATTTATCGATCTTTTTGTATTACCTTGAGAGTAGAACCCAGGGTCTGAAGCACACGAGAAACAGAATGTACCACTGACTCACCTTTTTCATCCCCAAAAGCAAATATTTTCTGGTATACTGTTGATTTATTCGTATGTTTCACTTTGGTGAATTGTTTTTGCCCAGACAGAGCTCATGCATGCATGATTTCAACACTGTCAGGATATATATATATTTAATCTCAAGTAAAGAAGGGCAGGTAGAAAGGCCCCAAAGCTTCCCATGTGGTGTCAGGGCTCAGACTTGACCGCGCACATGCCAAGATATGCACCCCCGGGGAATGTTCTTTCAATCGCTGGCTTTGGTGAACTGTACAGGGCAATTAAAAAATTAAGCATTGGCTCCCAGGTCGATTCTGTATAAGCCCCTGGAAATGTATAATGGTATGGGATGGCAAGACTGCTCATCACAAAGAGGCTGCTTTGCTCAATCCTAACCATGACAGGGAAAGCTTTGGTGCTGTGGTGACTTTTTCTTTTTCTTTCTTTCTTTTTTTTTTAGTTATATTTATTTATTTATTTATTGTACAAAGACAGCCAGAAATCAAGTGGGAAGGGGGGTGATAGAGAGAGACAGAGACACCTGCAGTCCTGCTTCACCACTTGCAAAGCTTTCCCCCTGCAGGTGGGGACTGGGGGCTTGAACCTAGATCCTTGTGCTTTGGAACATGTGCGCTCAACCAGGAGCGCCACCACCCAGCCCCATGTGGTGACTTTCTTCTCTTTCCATTTCTCTATCTGAACAGATCAATCTGGGGTAGTGAAGTTCTGACAAATAAGTAACTAAAAATGTATGATGGTACATATGTGAAATTTATATAATGCAATGAATGCTCAATAAAAAACTAAAACAAAACAAAAAAAAAAACTGGTCGGTCAAGTAGTTTACTTGATTAGTGTACTGTTTCTGCCATGTGTTTGGCCCAGGTTTGAGTCCAAACCCCACCACATTGAAGGAAGCTTTGATACTGTGATCTCTCTCTCTCTCTCTACTTCTTTCTATTCTTATCTAAAAGACAATTAATAGTGGTCATAAAAATATATCCACAGAAGTCCGGGCGGTTGCTCAGTGGATTCATAGTACTGGCACTGAGCCCCAGCAATAACCCACATATTATTTGATATCCTCTTCCCTTCAAGCAGTAGAATTTAATTTCACTGCCCTAAGTATGGAATAAAGCTAGTGACTTGCTTCTACCACTTAGAATGAAGTACAAGTTGTATCCGTGTGACTTTGAAGACCAAATCACAGAAAGGGATCAGAACTCTCTAGATCTCTCTCTTGTGTCAGTGGCTCTAGGGGAATAGTTAACCAACAGTGGAGAAGCCCATGTTGTGATGAACTGAGCCCTGCCAATAGCAATCTGAGTAAAACGTTTTGGACATGAATTATCTAAGTATGGTCAAGCCATCCAGTGGCTTCTCAGGAAGCTGTAGCCCTGCTTGGCAACTGAACTTCAACCTCATAGGATCCTTAGATGAGCTAGTCCTAGTTAAACTACCCTTAGATTCCTGACCCTTGTAACTGTGCAAGATAATAGGCAGGTATCATTGAAAGATGCTGAGCTTTTGTGTAATTTGTTATCCAGCAATGTTTAATTAGCTCAGCAATAAATGGTCCTTGGCTTTCACTTACTTTAATGCAATCAGAGAAGTAGGTTACAATGTACAAATCATAAAGAATTTTGAAGGCTGTAGTAGTCAGTGAAATTTTTAAAATATATACATATATATATTTATTATTGGACAAAGAGAGAAATTAAGAGGGGAAGGGGAGGTAGAGAGGATGAGAGAGGGGCAGGTTGGGCACCTGGTTGGGTGCGCAAGTTACATTGCTGCAAGGACCTGGGTTCAAGCCCCTGGCCCCCTCCTGCAGGGGGGAAAGCTTCACAAGTGGTGAAGCAGGGCTGCAGGTATCTCTGTCTCCCTCCCTCTCTATCACTTCCTTTCCTCTCAGTTTTTCTCTGTCTTTGTCCAGAGAGAGAGAGAGAGAGAGAGAGAGAGCTGCAGCCTTACTACACCACTCATCAAACTTTCCCCCTACAGGTGGGGACCAGGGGCTTGAACCTGGGTCCTTGCACATTGTGATATGTGCACTTAACCAGATGTGCCACCACCTGGCTCCTGTATTCAGTGAAATTAACAGGATTAATGCATATCAAAACTCCACTTGATTCTAGTCATATTAAGGTTTTTGTGAATTGAGTTTCCTGACTCTGAGCAATTCAGAATCTGTGTGGTTGTAGAGAAGACTGACTTGGAAAGAAAAGAGGAGATGGGGGGGGGGGAAGGGTGGAAGAGAGAGAAAGAGAAAGATAAACTAGGTAGGTTAAAGTACATGTATAGATAAGCAAAGATAAATAGGAACTATGTCCTTAGGGATCTTTATTCTGTAAGATGACAGAGGTAGGGTGCCTGCCTTACATGCAGGAAGCTCTGTGTTCCATATCCTGCATATAAAAATAGAGTGGAACATGATAAATGGTCAAGTGGTAGTTTGTGTACTCTCTACATCACTCTTTTACTAAAAAAAAGGGGTTGAAAGAAAAGAAAAATTACAAAATGTTGTCACCGGGGGGATGGCTCAGTAGTAGAGCAAAGGATTTGAAAGTCTTAGAAGCAGTTTTATTGATCCCCAATACAACACATGGCACAGTGATGTTCTGGTTACTTCGCTTTCTCTCTTATTAAAGATATGCATAAGGGAACCAGGTGGTGGTGCACCAGGTTAAGCACATGTAATACAAAGTGCAAGGACCCCAGCAGGGATGCCAGTTCAAGCCACTGGCTCCCTTACCTGTAGGGGAGTCACTTCACAGGCAGTGAAACAGGTCCGAAGGTGTCTGTCTTTCTCTCCCCCTCTCCATCTTCCTCTCCTATCTCAATTTCTCTCTGTCCTATCCAAAAAATTGAAAAACAAATGGCCACAGGAGCAGTGGACTGTAGGGCAGGCACCAAGCTCCGGTGATAACTCCTGCAAAATAAATACATAAATGCTTTATTAAAAGCAGTGAGTTGTCTAAAGATGCCAGTGTTAGGACTTGTGCATTAGCCCAGATATTTAAGTATCTCATGGAGTTAAGCTAGTTAGAGTTAAACTAATTTAAAAAAATTCTAATTTCCACCTGCAGGGAGGATGCTTCACAAGCAATAAAGCAGGTCCGTAGGTGTCTTTCTCCCTCCCTCCCTGTTCTACCCTCTCAATTTCTCTCTGTCCTGTCAAATAGAAAGAAAAAAATAGCCACAATGATAACCCTGCTGGCAATAAAATAAATAAATAAATAAATAAAATTTTAAAAATTATTAGAATTCTAGGTATAAAACCTAATTAATAAAGAAACAAACTAAGATTCATTTCTAGGGATTTAGAATTAAGACTCAGTTAAGGTACTTTCTTGATGAAGTGTAGGTAGGTACATGTTGTCAGCCATTTTTTCCTTATATAGCTACTCAAAATGCATAGAAAGTTAGAGACAAAGAGTGGTGACATAGGGGAAGGAGGGAAGGAGAGAGGAAGAAAGAGAGAGAGAGAAAGCCACTGCTTCTACGACATATTCAAGTGATTTCACTATAAATTACTAATTTCCCCTTATCACTAGTTTAAGGTAAATCTTTTCTGCAACCTAAATAATCCAACTGCCATTTTACTCATTTTCTCACAGTTTAGACTGTACTCAGCCTTTGCCTAGGGCATACTATAATAAGGTTCCAAAGGCAAAGCATGTATTTTTTTGCACTTTAATGATTTTTCCCCCTAAACTGAATAACTTCCCAGAGAAATGACATAAGTAAAAGAGTTTATAAAAAACATCTGTCTAGCTCATGTTATTGGTTATTTGTATATATAAAAAAGTGTCTTATTACTCACACAGGATTTTTTTTCCCCTACTCTTTGGAAAATAATAATCTATGATTTCCTGTAAGTAAAACAGTGAGGGGATTTTTTTTTTAATTGGGTCTAATTTGCTTCAAAATAAAAGAGATTTATTTTATGAGAGAGAGAGAGCGATCAAAACACCGCTTGGCATATGCAGCACTGAGGATCATACCTGGGGTATGTATGACATAAATTAGCTCTTTATTCATGGAACTATTTCCCTGGGACCCTTTCACTTTTAACTATATTACTGTTACTCAGAAAAATCAGACATGGTGCAAATCTTTAGAATAATTCAAAATCCCCAGTTCGAGCCCCCGGGTCCCCACCTGCAGGAGGGTTGCTTCACAAGCGATGAAGCAGGTCAGCAGTTGTCTGTCTTTCTCTCCCCCTCTCTGCCTTCCCCTGCTCTCTTGATTTCTGTCTTATCCAACAAAACAACAGCAATAGCAACAATAACAATAATAACAACGGCAACAACAACGGAAAGAAATGGCCTCCAGGAGCAGTGGATTAGTGGTGGAGGCACCAAGCCACAGCAATAACCCTGGAAATAATAATAATAATTCAAAATCTAAAAAAAGCAGTATCAGTACAAAGCAGGTCATTAAAATAAAAAATAGGGGGTCTGGAGCGCACATGGTGCAAAGCGTAAGGACTGGTATAAGGATCCAGGTTGGAGCCCCGGCTCCTTACCTGCAGGGGGATGTCCTTTCACAGGCAGTAAAGCACGTCTCCAAGTGTCTATCTTTCTCTCCCCCTCTCTGTCTTCCTCTCCTCTCTGGACTTCTCTTTGTCTTAGCCAACAACAGTAATAACAACAACAACAACAAGGGCAACAAAATGGAAATAACGGTCTCCAGGAGTAGTGGCATTCTTAGTGCAGGCATCAAGACCCAGCGATAATCCTGGAGGCAAATAAAACAAAACAAAATAAAATATAGATGAAAAGGGCTTGGTAGCAGCAAATGTGATTGAGAACACACTTTATCCAAAGGATCAAATCTGGGACCTTACGCTATGAATACTGTTATCTAACATTAGACCACGTCCTTGGTAGAAGTTCATTTTATTTTGCTGTCTGTGATTAATTAAAAGATTAAGAACTCCAGCAGTATCTTCTCCCTCTCTTTTTTCCAGAAGTGTTTGGGTGATTCTGAAGTTCAGAAAAGCAGGAAGGCTTTTCACTGACTGCTTTTTGTTTTGTTTTGTTTGTTTGTTTGTTTGCTTGTTTATTTTTGTTTGTCCTTTCTGTTTCTGAGGAAGATGAGTATCTAGTTTAGTGACGTCTGGTGAAATAAATTATTTTTCAGGATATTTCAACTCATCTTTGGGTCAGTGACCTAAGGTCTGACAATTGCAAGATGTTTCCTTATGCAGTTTTTCTCCGCAACACTCCTCTTTCATAACTCTAGTATCTACCCGTAGGCTAATTGTTCTGCTAAGTAGAACTTATCTTTTTTATCTTAGGGGGAATTTTGAAGGATTATAAACATATGCTGAGTTATTAAAACTGGTGTTAGGCATATGAACATTTAGTGTGTTTTTATTTCAACTCCTATCTTCTCTTAGCTTTGCCTTGATTGTGTCTCATGACTGGTGTTAATTGGTTTCTTATGGTAGCTAATAATGATTCTACTGATTTGTGGCTTCTTCAGTTTTTATTCCTCACAAACATTGAGAGATCAGTACAATCTGCCACGAGGATGATAGATTTGGAAGCAATTGATTCCACTCTGGAATTTGAGGTAGAGTTGCAGGAAACAATTTACTTGAACTGAGGAAGAATGAATGTTATAAATGAGTAAAAACGTTATTACCTGAGTAGTAAAGAGTAGTAAAGAGTAGTAAAGAGGACGATGACAAGAAGTCTATGAACTTTAAGTCATGCCTTAGATAAGGGCTGGGCATTGGAGATGAAGTGATTTGGGGAAGAATTGAGAGAGAGAGGCTCTTTGTGGAGGAGACTGTTAATATTTATCTACTTTTGTTCCTTCCTGGTGCTCAAAGAGGGTCATTTATGACTGAATTCTGGTCAGTGAGCTTTGAGTCCTAATCACAATCAATTTCACAAAGATTTCTAATTTATCTTCCTATTCCAGGCCTTCTTGTCCAAAGCAAGTGATTGTGAGGGTCTAAAAGCTGATTCTACCACAGGACAGGAAGCGTCAAGATTCCTGAGTCACTGCTTGGAATGCATGTGCAAGAAATAAACTTAAATTATGCCAAGCCACTGAAAATTGGGGTGTGTTTATTACAATGGTTAGTATTCATTTGCTCACTGATATATATCTCTTTGGTTCTGATATTGTCACAATAAAGAAGCAGGAAAATAGGGATTCGGGCGGTAGGGCAGCAGGTTAAGCACCCTTGGGGCCAAGCGCAAGGACCAGAGTCAGGATCCTATTCAGCCTCCTGCGGCTCCCCACCTGCAGAGGGGTTGCTTCACAGGTGGTGAAGCAGGTCTGCCTGTGTCTTTCTCACCCCCTCTCTGCCTTCCCCTCCTCTCTCTGTCCTATCCAACAATGATAACATCAATAACAACAACAACAATAATAACAACAACAGCAAAAAAAGCAAGGGCAACAAAAGGGAAAATAAAAATAATAAAAAAAAAGAAACAGGAAAATATTACTCAGACAGAAGCTATTTGGGCTGATGGGGGAGGATGAACAGGAGAAAACAGATGGTGCTGGGGACTAGATGGAGCCTCCTGAGATAGTAAACATTTTGTGGATGTACTGATCTAATTTTAGAACTGAGCTGACCATCTCCAAATGGGCCTTGATTTATATAAATGTAGAATTAACATATCAAGTTAAAATATCAAGTTCTTAAACACATGAAAGAAGATTAAAATACCAAGGGAAATATAGAAGAGCCTGAAAATCATGGGCTTGCTGAGCAGAGGGTATTGTGAGAACAGGCACTGGATGTGGAGACTGTTTAAATTGTGTGCAGTGAAATACGGGGCATGCTGGGCTAGAAGTCCAGAGAAATTAGCAGGAGGTGTTAGTTTTCTCCTTTGCTTTTTAGTAAATAGAGTGACTTAGAGGTCAGTATCTATGCAACAAAGGAAATACATAATATTGAATTTGGATCAAATTTGAAAATACTGACCATCTTGAAGGACAAAGATTTTAACTAAATTTTTCTCTATAGTATTTTTTTTTTTGAAATATGGTATCAATCCAAAGTCTAAAATGATAACCCTATGTTTTAGGCTTCAGTGAGTAATTCCTTTGGAACCCTCAAATGCACATTTCACACCACCTTTCTTTCTTTTCTTTTTGTTGTTCCTTTTCTTTCTTTTTTAAGCCACAACTTCAATAAAGTTTCTGCTTGCAACATTCCAGTTCTCACTTTGATAGTATGCTGCTTTTCCATGTGTGCAACTCAAGTTCAAGACCAGCTCCCAATTCATCGAAGGCAGTTTAGACTGTCACCTATAATCTATCATCTATTTTTGTTTCTCAGAGTTTCTCTGAAAAAGATCAACCAGGATTAATGAAGTCTTAGAGACAACCAAGGAAAGAAAATAAAAGAAGTGAAAAGGAAAGACAAGAAAAAAGAAAAGAAAAGAAGAGGAAAAAAGAGAAGAAAAGAAAAAAGAGACAGAGAGAGAGGGAGAGAGAAATGGAAATGAGAAACAACACTGCAGAACTCCATTGCTTGATGAAAGCTTGCCTGCGCCATGATGCTATCTTTTGGCAGCCGTGGACTTGAACTCAGGTCGTCCTCACATACAGTAAGCCATGCACTCCTCAGGGTGAACTGTCACCCACTCCCTCCCTTTTTTTTATTTTGTTGTTGCCATTGGGACTTCATTGTTTCAACAGAATTTTCATGTAGAGACAGAAGCAGAGAAACAAGGAAAGAGATACCATAGCACCAAAGCTTCTGATTGAGACAGAGGTAGCATGGTACCCAAGTTGCCCCCAGTACCATAGAAGCTTGCAACTGGGTCCCGCCTGGGGTAAAACAGGCACAACGCACTCCCAAGAGAGCCCTGTCATTGCCTTTTAAATGCGCTATCATTATGGCAAACATTGACCATAGAGCACTCCTTTGCTGTCTCTATAAACTGTTACTGACAGATCTTCTCTATAGCTTGGGCTTCTTTTGGCTCTTTCCTCTTGTCTTTACATGTCCAAATTAGTAATTTTCTTAGGCTGAGAGATCAGAGATTAGGAAAATGTGTGTGTGTGTGTGTGTGTGTGTGTGTTTGTGTGTGTGTGTGTGTGTGTGTGTGTACGCGCGCGCGCACGCACGCGCATCTGTGTATGCGTCTGTGTGTGTGTGATTTAATATTTATTTACAAAATCGTAAGATAATAGGGGCATAATTCCATACAGTTCCCACAATGAGAGTTCTGTACCCCATCTCCCCCACTGGAAACTGAAGTCCTTCTCTCGAGGTTATTGATATTGGATGATTCAATAACTATCTCTGTCTATGTACATATATTCCCCCCATTTTTTTCAATGGTCCTGACTTCACTTCCTTTCTAGTGCACCCTACAGTTATTACTAGCTTCCAAGTATGTATTCTTTTTTCCTCTAGTCTCTCAGATAAGTTGGACAGTACCAGCCTTCCTCTGGTGTTTTCCAGATTCACTTCCCTTTCACTGATGTTATAAAAGCAAGATTCTTGGTGACAAATTCTTTGGGTCCTGGTGAAATGGTTGTACACAACCCTCCAGTTTATTTCCCCTATCATTTACCCCATCTGAGGCTACGGACCAAACATTATTTTTGGAGTGAAGAGGATGGGAGTTCTGGCTTCTGTAATTGCTTCTCTGCTGAACATGGGCATTGGAAGGTTGAATGATACCTCCAGTCTGTTTCTATCTGTCCCTAGTGGAGTGGGGCTCTGGAGAAGTGAGTTTCCAGGTAGCATTGGTGAGATCTTCTGCCCAGGGAACTCAGCATGGAATCATAGTAGCATCTGCATCTTGGTGGCTGAAAGGCAGTAAAATATAAATCAAGACAAAATTTTTAATGAACAAGAACCACAAAATAGGAATAGAGCTGGTGAAAAGTAGGGACCTTAGGATGGAAAGAAGCAGGAAGTTTACTTTAGGAATGGTCCTAGGAGCCTGTGTCTTAGTGATCTTTGCTTGAGCTTGATAGCTAACATGGATGTAGACTAGAAATATTGTCTGGGAAGATGGTGTCAGAGTTGAAAGTAGAACTAGGAAGCAGGCTTACTGCAAAGAGTTGCTCTCACACTTGAAGAAAATATATAAATGCAATTAACCATTTACCAAGATGATCTAACCCAGGGAGGGCCCATATTTATTCATATTTAGCACTGGAGCCAGACCAACCTCTGAATCCTTGTCAGACTGAGCTCACAGTTCATAGTCACATCTGGGAACATTCTAGGCTGCATTCACTTTAGAACCACTCTTCCTTGAATGGTAGAGTAGGATGGTCCAACTTCCCTTTGAAGAGTGGAGCAGTCCCTATCATAACCCTACAAAAGGGCTCATAATGATGCTCCCAAAGGATGTGACCAGTGATGGCAGAGAGAGACAGAGAGAGAGAGAGAGAGAGAGATCTTCTAGAGGCCTGGGTTCATATTATCTATGGGGTAATCCAAGTATTACCAGTCTAGGACCCCTGGTAATGGGGTGACCTGATAGTGGCTAAAAGAACCATCAAGCCAGTCTCTTGCCTTTATTCAGCTTTCGCAGTCACTTCTTTATTGGATGGGCTAAGGATATCTGTTAATGACAATATTTTAGATACTGACAGAGCCAAATTGTTTTCTCTGTCTGGCCCAAGGTTGTAGGTAACTTAGGTATTTAGAAGTATATATAGGGGCTGGGTGGTGGCACACCTAGTTGAATGCACACATTATAGTACACAAAGACCTGGGTTCCTTGAGCCCCTGGTCCCCATCTGTAAGGAGGAAGCTTCATGGGTGATCAAACAGGGCTGCAGGTGTCTCTCTGTCTCTCCCTCTGGATCACCCCCTCTCCTCTCAATTTCTGGTTGTCTCTAAGATAATTTTTTTAAATGCACTTTAAAATGTAAATAAAAAATATATACAAGTATTTTTTTTTAGAGCTGCTTAAACAATTTATGCCAAGTCTCAGATTTTTATCATCTTACAAATCTGAAACATTAAATATTTTGGCTAAAGAAAATATGTATACTCAGAGCTATGATCTAGGCAGTTAGAGTACTAAATCCATTTTTCACCCTGACATATTGAATTAATAATGATTTGTAAGATGATAAGTTAATAATACAATTTCACAGCATTCCCACAACCCAAGGTCTATGTTCTCTCTCCCACTGACCAGATAACCACTATAGTTTTCCCAGTCTTGGATATAGACTGACTTTTTGTTTGTTTGTTTCTTTTCATGTTCTTATGTTTGGTTCTCTATATACTACATTTGAGTGAAACCATACTGTACTTGTCCTTTAGCTCTGACTTCACTAAGCATACTCCTCCAGTTCCATCCATTTTATCCCAAAGGACATAACACTATCTTTTTTATTGCTAAGTAATAATTCACTGAGGCTATGTCCCATGACTTTTTTTTTATCTAGTCATCTGTTGAAGGGCATTTCTGCTGCTTCCACATTTTGGCTACTGTGAATAACACAGCTATGAACATATATCCCTTCAAATTCGTGTCATTATCTCTTTTGGGTAAATGCCTAGAAGTAGAATTGCTGGTTCATAAGTTATTTCCATTTGTATTTGTTTAAGGATTTTCCATAATGTTTGCCATAGTGGCTGCATCAATTTGCACTCCTATCAGCAGTAGAGTTCCTCCCTCTCCACATTAGCTCCAACACTTAATATTGTTTTATTGATGGAACCCATTCTGACAGATGTGAGATGGAATCTCAATGTGGTTTTAATTTGCACTTCTCTAGTGATGAATTGAAGCATTTCTGCATGTCTGTAGACCATGTGTATCTCTTCTTTAGAGAATTATTTATATCTTCTGTCTACTTTTTTTAATTGTGTTTTTTTTCCCTGTTGCGTTGTATGAGTTCTTCATAGATGTTTTATATAAGTCACTTCTCTGAAGTGTGCTGTGCAAATATCTTCTCCCAGTTGCTAGGTTTCTTGTTTACCCTTATGGAATTTTCTTTTGATGTATAGAAGCTATTTAATTTGATATTGTCCCATTTGTTCAATCTTGTTTTTGTTTCTCTTCCCCATGGGGTAAAGTTTCCATAGACATCTTTCATGCTGATGTCATGAAATGTTTCACTGATATATTCTTCTATGAGTTAATTTTGGTGTATGGTGCTAACTGGTGTTCTAGTTTCATTTTTCTACTTCTGGCTGTCCAGTTCTCCCAGCACTATTTGTTAAAGAGACCTTCTTTTTTTTCCATTAAACAGTTTTGGCCCTTTTGCCATATATAAGGTGCCTATACATGTTTGGGTTTAGTTCTGGGCTTTCTGTCCTGTTCCATGGGTCCATAAGTTCATTTTTGTTTCTGTACCACATGGTTTTAAGTACTATTGCTTTGTAGTATGACCTAAAGTCAGGAATTATGATGTCTCTATTTTTCTTCCTTTTCTTTGGGAGTTCTATTACTTGCACTTTTTTTATATAGTTCCACAACAATTTTTAAATAAGTTGTTCAATTTCCTTGACATATGTCACTGGAATTTTAATAGGTACTGCAATGAATCTATAGCTTGCTTTTGGTAGAATAGCCATTTTATTTATTCTTCCAATTCATGAATAAGGGATATTCTTTCATTTCTCTGTGTCATCTTCTATTTTTTTTAAAAAAATTATTTATTTATTATTAAATAGATACAGAGAGGAAGGGGTTTTTGTTTGTTTTGTTTTGTTTTTAACTGGAGCACTGATCAGCTGTGGCTTATGGTGGTGCAGGGGACTTCAGAGTCTCAGGCATGAGAGCTTCTTTGGAAAACCATTATGCTATCTACCCCTGCCCATCCTCTATTCCTTTTAACAATGTCTTATAGTTTTCATTGAAAAGGACTTCACCTTCTTTCTTAAATTTATTACTATATATATTTTTTGCTTTGATTGTAAATTGGGTTGCTTCTTTGAGGAAAGCACCCAGAATTCCAGTGGTCCTGAAGCTCGTGGTGTCGCTGTGGCTCAGTGGTTATAATCATCCAATACCTGTGGGGCAGATCATAAACATGTACCTTTATTTGCAGTGTCTTCAGACTTTGGGGACACAGTAACTTCTGGCGACCCATAATGGTTCTACTGACCTGTTTTCCCCTCAATTGTTTATTCTTTGCAAGCATTGAAGAGAACAACATAATCTGAGACAAAGATGAAAGATTTGGAAGCATTTGATTCTTGCCCAGAACTTGAGGAACACTATGTTCCCAGACTACAACTTGTACCAGCTAGTAGTTGGGGTGAGTGAGTGGGTAGAGATAAATAGGCAACGTGCAAAGAATGTTTTTAGGGTACTGAACATACTTTGTAGAATTTTGTAATGACAGATATGTCATAATATGTTTGTTCAAACTCAAGGAATTACAACATCAAGAATTAATGCTAAGACAAACGGTGGCTGTTGAGGGGATTATGATGTGTTATTGTTCTTTTTCCAGTGAAGACAATTGTACCACTATGAGGAGGCTAGGCATGTGTCAGAGCAGTGTCATAAGGGTAATTTCTACAACTTCCTTCCAACCTAACTACTAGGAAAAAGGCTCTAAAAATATCAATAGTCATAATTTTTTCACTAGAGTCTGAGAATTAAAGAGTGGGTGTCTCTAAACCACCTGTGCTAAATTCTGGGCTTAAGTGATTTCTAAACACACATACACTCACGACAGACACCATGTTTTTAGGGTACCGAATATACTTTGTAGGATTTTGTAATGAAAACACACAAAAATGCAACAAGGTCAAAGAAGAAGTTGAAAATGACCTCTTGATAACTAACTTGTTTATTAGATTTTTCAATCTCTCCTTCCTACCCCCTTTAGGGTTCTTAAATTTACTGTAATAATCCACAATTAGTCTAGGTTTAGTCTGTATTTCCCCCTTCTTTGTTTATTAAGTCCTATGTGTTAGGTCATTTTGTATCTGTCATTCACCCTCCTCTTTCTAGAAACCATATTTATTAAAAGCTTACCTACCAGGAGCTGGGTGGTGGTAGTGGGTTAAGCGCACATAACGCAAAGCGCAAGGACCCGGGTAAGGATTCTGGTTCGAACCCCCGGCTCCCCACCTGCAGGAGTGAGAATTACTCCTTCGCAAGTGAGGAAGCAGGTCTGATCTATCTTTCTCTCCTTCTCTCTATCTTCCCCTCCTCTATGGATTTCTCTCTGTCCTATCCAACAACAACAACAGCTATGACAACAATAACAACTACAACAAACACAACAACAAGGACAAAAAAAATGGGAAAAAAAAAAAAGCTTACCTACCTAGTAGTGAATGTAGTAGCTTGGATCATTGTCTGTGTTTTTTTTTTTTTTTTAATAGTCCTTGGAGGGATAGTAATTGCTTGAGGGCAATCAGTGGTCCCTCTCTCTCTCTCTCTCTCTCTCTCTCTCTTTTTAATGAAACTGATATATGATAAACTATTTTAATGGTTCCCTATTTCATTGAAAACCTTGGCACTCACAAAATCTATTTATAAAGAAGGCTCACATAAGTCATTGGTAAGTATGTGATGACATGCTGAGCTTAATTTTTACTTAGTCTCGATGCAGGCAAAATGTGAGCAATTCTTTCTGCTTCACATTACACAGTCTAGGCCTAAAACAGAAAAGTTATTGTTTGTCTCAAGAGCCATACAAGGCCTTGGGTCCTACAAATAACACCACATGAGACCTAGATCAAGCTGCTAAAATTTATTATATTTCCAATTGGCTCTTTTCCACACTGAAAGTTGAAGTATTCAACAACCATGGTTTGGAGAAAGCATGGATGCAAATAGAAGCACAAATCACTGAATTTAATAGTTTTGCAATATTTTAGAGGATCTAAAAGTGTAATTTCTTAAATCTAAATTCTGTAAAGATGGTTGTTTTCTAAGAAGAGTAAAACTACTTAAATAGTTTAACCACTGGTAAATGAAGGAATCTTATAATTCCAAATAGAAGATATTATATTCTAAAGACACCAGTAATATACAAAGATCCATTAAGCTTTGGTTATAGACTTCTACAGGATGGTTAAGATAAGCACATATAACTGCAAATTTAGTATCCAGAAACCACGAAGAGCATGGAGTAGTGTGTTTTGCTGACAAAGTAAACCACCTGCCTTCATAAGAACGAAGCAGCATTTGTGTGAACATACATGAAATTATGACATGCTAATGAGGCTTTTAGAAAATGTTTGGTGTTTGCAAAGGAATTACTCCAGAATGATTATTATTGAATAATTCTGTTTGTTAGCCAGAAGACCTTTAAGCAGACCCAACAGACACTAACCTAGTTGTACCATTTTCCAATCTTTTAGTAAGTCTTCTGTGCTTCAAGTAGTTTACATTGTTATGTACTTAATTCCTTGACTAAATATTTTATTTTGTGAAAGAAATCTAATTTATATCTTGTCTTTTTTTAAGTTTACTTACTAATTAATTTACTATTGATTTATTTCAGTTAGAGACAGAAATTGAGAGGGAAAGGGGAGACAGAGAGGGAGAGAAAAAGACACCTGCTCACCACTTGTAAAGTTTTCCCTCAACAAGTGGGGACCAGGGGCTTGAACCCAGGTTCTTACATACTGTAATGTGTGTGCTTAACCAAGTATGCCACCACCTGGCCCCTTATATCTTGTCTTTAAGATATGTTCAATTTATACCTTGTTTCTAATGACTGTAATCCTTGTGACCAGTCAAACGTAAAATTATCAACATGAGTAGACTTCATCTTTCTTAAAATTCATTTTTATTAGTTACTCAATAATGCTTTATAAGATTCTAAGATTACAAAGTATAGTTCCACACTGAACCCACCACTCGCTATTGCCCTGCCTCCCATCACCGTCAAGTATGACCACCACAGTTTTAGTGGCAGTTTGGCTACTTTTTCTCCCCTGCAAGTTCATGTGTTTCAGTTCTTTATATTTCAGATATAAGTGAGATAATCTGGAAGCTGTCTTTCAGAGAAATGCAAGTCACTGGGTAACAGATAAAAATTATATCGATAACTATTCTTAAACACAAAAAAACCTGAAGGATAAAACTCCTTGACTTTATTTCTTTTCTCACCTTCATGCCGGGGGTGGGATGCAACATATAATTATGCAAAAGACTTTCATGACTGAAACTCCAGGGTTTCACATTCAATCCCAAGCAATAGCATAAACCAGAGCTGAAAAGTGCTCCAATGAAAAGAAGAAAAATGGAAGTCGGGCAGTAGTGCAGCGGGTTAAGCGCACATGGTGCAAAGCACAAGGACCTGCGTAAGGATCCCGGTTCAAGTCTCTGGCTCCCTACCTGCAGGAGAGTCACTTCACAGGCAGTGAAGCAGGTCTGCAGGTGTCTGTCTTTCTCTCCCCCCTCCCTCTGTCTCCCCCTCCCCTCTTCATCCTATCCAACACCAATGACATCAATAACAACAACAATAATAAAAAACCAACAAGGGCAACAACAGGGAAAATAAATAAATGTTAAAAAAAAGAAAAGAAGAGAAGGGAAGGGAAGGGAAAGGAAGGGAGAAGAAAGGATAGGATAGGATAGGATAGGATAGGGAGAACATTTATATCCTGACCATATCCAAGATTTGGAAAAGTTCCCGCTATTATCTGTTTGATATGGTTTCTACTCCCATCTTTCTTTCTTTCCCTTCTGAGACCTCTATATCTGGTATTTGTCTTTCTAATGGAGCATTTAGTCTCTCAAAGTTTTGCTTGATTTTCCTTGTAATATTCTTTCTCCTACCATGAAGTAAAAAAGTGTGGTTATTTTGTCTTCTGTTTCTGATATTCCCTCTTCTAGATGGGTAAATCTACTTCTTTGACTTGTCTTGACTTGCATTCAAAGTTTCCTTGATACCCTATCATTCTGTTCTCACATTTTCCATTTTTCCTATTAAGTGAATCACTGAAGTCATAGATTTCTTTGGTACTCCGTATCTTCATATTAAATTGAAAGCTTGGTAGGTCTTCAAATTTCCTGATAACGTATTTCCCAAATTCTTTCTCTAACACCACCTCTGGATCTGCATCAAGTACCTGGCTATTTTGTTGATTTCTGGAACCAGTGCTTTGTCAAGGTTTATCCATCTGTTTTGGTTTCTGTGGATGATTAATTAGCAGGTGCCACTGTGTTCTGCTTTGAATGTTATAGGGGAGGGAAGGAGCTTTGAGGAAGTAACATAGCACTGTGGTGCCTGATGTCCCTAGTCAGGGGGGTTAGGGAAGGTCTCAAATTTCCTTCAGGTCTTCCCAGGTGGTTTCTTAAAGTTGGGAACTCTGCTGTGAGGACAAGGTCAGTTTTCAGTCTATAGGGCAGTCTAGCTTCATTCACCAAGTTCTCTATGATGGCTGTGACATCTTAGAGTTTGCTTGGCTTCCTTGCTGCCACAAGGGAACAACACTCATTTTCAACATTCAGTGGGAATGATACAGACAGAAAAAGCATGAAAAAAAAAATCTGATGTGTCCAGCTACAAAATAAAATTAATGCGTCTAAAATAAACTACCTCTGTGAGATGAGAAAAAAAATTCTGAGCACTTTTGTTCTTTAATTTCTTTTTCATTGAGAATTAATGGTTTACAGTACAATAGCTGACAGATGGGTACAGTCTCTCACCTCTTTGTGATAGGTATCTGCAAACCACTCTCATATCCAGCCTAGGTTATTTCCCACCATCCTGCATCAAGATCCCAAAGCCCTTTCTATTCTCTAACTTTTCCTCCTACCCAGAAGTCCCTTGCTATGGAGCAATACACCATACCCCTTGCATCATCTTGGATGGAACTTGAAGGAATCATGTTAAGCAAGACAAGCCAAAAAGAAAAGTCTGAATATTAGGTGGCTCCCTTCTAAATGGGATTTAAGAAAGAAGGACAGAAAAAGAAAACACAAGGTGAAACTTGGACTGGGTGTGGTGTATCACTTTTGTTCTTTCCTGCAGTTCTGACAAGGATCAGCAGGAAAGGATCAGGTATGGGACCTTCTGCTCTCTAATACCCCCTAGCACCTGATGCAAATGCAACGTGGCTATGCAGACAGGGCTGAAGCAGGAATGGAGACATCTTTTGTCTGTTTTGAGTATCTCCAAGATCAACTGGTTCTCTGGCAACAGAGCACCTTAATTTCTGTGAAAAAGCTGGTGTAACTGAACATTTCCAATGTCTTGACTTGCATGGATATTCCAATCTTCTTTTTTAACTCTTCAATTTTTTAATACTTTATTTTTCCTATTGTATATTCCAATCTTAAGGTCAACATCTCTAGGTTAAGGAGTAACTAGAATATTTTCAAGCAGGTATTCATTTCAACAACCCTGAGCAATAAGATAAAAACTTGAAGGGACATATTTTTCATTGTTCCATATGCCCTGACCTGCTTGTCTGGTTTCTAATCCAGCCTTGACGCTTGAGTTCACAATTAATCTCCAGCAACTAGGTCAATATCAGGTGGCTAACATAGAAATAGAAGAAAACTAACGAAATGTTTCTTTCCTCTCCTTTTTAAATTTTTTTTATATTTATTTCTCCTTTTGTTGGCTTTGTTCTCCATTGTTGTTGTAGTTATAATTGTTGTTGTTATTGATGTTGTTGTTAGATAGGGCAGAAAGAAATGGAGAGGGGAGGGGGAAGACAGAGAGGGGGAGAGAAAGAGAGACACCTGCAGACCTGCTTCACCGCCTGTGCGGCGACTCCCTGACAGGTGGGGAGCTGGGTGTTGGAACCCGGATCTTTATGCTGGATGCTTGTGTTTCACACCACGTGCGCTTAACCCGCTGCGCTACCGCCAGACTCCCCCGCCCCTTATTTTTTTTATATAGATTTTATTTATTGATTGATGTGAAAGATAGGAGAAGAGAGAGAAAGAACCAGACATCACTCTGGTACATGTGCTGTCGGGATTGAACTCGGGACCTCAAGCTTGACAGTCAAGCGCTTTATCCACTGCGCCACCTTCTGGACCACTCTCTTTTTTAACTCTTTTTTTTTTTTTTTTTTTTTCTGATAAGCAGGCGTTATACTTCATCTTAATGTAAGCTAAACTTTAGTGTGGGACTGACTTATACTTTTACTTTCCTATACAGTGATACATTATTTAAAAATATGATTTCATGGAAGTCGGGCCGTAGCGCAGTGGGTTAAGCACACGTGGCTCAAAGCGCAAAGTCTGGTGTAAGGATCCTGGTTCGAGCCCCCGGCTCCCCACCTGCAGGGGAGTCGCTGCACAAGTGGTGAAGCAGGTCTGCAAGTGTCTATTTCTCTCCTCATCTCTCTGTCGTATCTAAAAATGTCTTCCCCTCCTCTCGCCATATCTCTCTTCCCTTCCTCTTGCCATATCTCTCTGTCCTACCTAGCAATGACAACATCAACAACAACAACAATAATAACTACAACAAGGGTAATGAAAGGGAAAATAAATAAAATTTTTAAAAATATTAATCACCAGGTTCCAGATGCCACCAGGATGCTGGCCAGGCTTCCCTGGATTGAAGACCCCACCAATGGTGAGCCACCAATGTGTCCTGGAGCTCAGCTTCCCCAGAGACACACCCTACTAGGGAAAGAGAGAGGCAGACTGGGAGTATGGACCGACCAGTCAATGCCCATGTTTAGCGGGGAAGCAATTACAGAAGCCAGACCTTCTACCTTCTGCAACCCACAATGACCCTGGGTCCATGCTCCCAGAGGGCTAGAAAATGGGAAAGCTATCATGGGAGGGGGTGGGTTATGGAGATTGGGTGGTGGGAATTGTGTGGAGTTGTACCCCTTCTACCTTATGGTTTTGTTCATTAATCTTTTATTAAATAAAAAATTAAAAAAAAATTATTTCAGGGGCCGGGCGGTAGCACACTGGTTTAATGGCACATAGTGTGAAGTACAAGGACCAACACAAGGATTCTGGGTTGAGCACGGGGCTTCCGAAAAGCAGGGATGTTCTCAAGCGGTGAAGCAGGCCTCCAGCTGCCTTTCTCTCCCCGTCTCTGTCTTCCCCTCCTCTCTCTATTTCTATCTGTCCTATCCAACAATAACAGTAACAACAATGGAAAAATGACCACCAAGAGCAGTGGATTTTTAGAGACACTAAGTCCCAGCAATAACCCTGGAGGCAAAAACAGGGATATATAAGAATGATTTCAGCATAAATTTTCAGAAAGTTTTCTTTTGTAAATCAAGTGTGATTTTTCTTCCCTATTCCAAAACATGTGGTTCTAACATATAGAAACTTTAAATGTCTTAAGAAATAAACCAAATATAATCTGTTCATCTATTCAGTCTGGCAGTTCTTTTATTTTTATTTGCCACCAGTGTTATCAGTGGGGCTTAGCGCCTGAATGATTGTCTTATCACTCTTAGGGTCAACCCCCCCCCTTTTTAATTTCTGTTTCATTTTTTTAATATTTATTTATTCCCTTTTGTTGCCCTTGTTTTTTTATTGTTGTAGTTATTATTGTTGTCGTTGTTGCTGGCTAGGACAGAGAGAAATGGAGATAGGAGGGGAAGACAGAGAGGGGAGAGAAAGACACCTGCAGACCTGCTTCACTGCCTGTGAAGCGACTCCCCTGCAGGTGGGGAGCTGGCCAGGGGCTCTAACCTAGATTCCTACACTGGTCCTTGCCCTTCGCAGCACGTGAGCTTAGCCTGCTGCATTACCGCCCAACTCCCAAAGTTCTGTTTCTTATAGAGACATAGAGAAATAAGAAGAGAGGGAGCAACAGAAGGAGACATCAGGAGCATTGCTCTACTAATAGTGAAGCTTCCCACCTGCGGTGGAGACTGAGGGCTTGAACCCAGGTTCTCAGGCATGATAACATGTATGCCCTACCAGGTACACTACCACTTAGCCCACCACACTAGCGATCTGGCAGACATTGCTTTCCTGCCTTCAGAGCACAATTATTTTTATTACTTTGATTGAATAAGATTATATATTATGGGAGTCAGGCAGTGGCGCAGTGGGTTAAACGGACATGGCACAAAGCGCAAGGACCCGCGTAAGGATCCCGGTGCCAGCCCCCAGCTCCCCACCTGCAGGGGAGTCGCTTCACAAGCAGTGAAGTAGGTCTGCAGGTGTCTATCTTTCTCTCCCCCCTCTGTCTTCTCTTCTTCTCACCATTTCTCACTGTCCTATCTAACAATGACGACATCAATAACAACAACAATAATAACCACAACAATGTTAAACAAGGGCAACAAAAGGGAAAAATAAATAAATAAATAAAATTTTAAAAACGATTACATATTACATATTACCTAGGTTTGAATGGCATAATTCAGCCTGACATTTCAAATTGTGTTTAGTTCAGACATAATAATAACTCTATCACAAATCTACAAGTACAGTTCTTTAATGTGCTTTTATGAGATTAGTTAAGTGTGAAAGAGCATATAAATTATAATCATTTGATTACAAAATGTCCAGGCACACATGATTTTCTACACAAATTCCTTATCATAATTATTTTGTATTTCCTATAATATCTCTCCTAGTAAACTGTGATTGTCCAGCAATCCATCAAAAGTTTTTGAGGAGTTTGGCGGAAGGACCTGGGTTCCAGCCACAGCTCCCCACCTGCAGGGGAGTCGCTTCACAAGCAGTGAAGCAGGTCTGCAGGTGTCTATCTCTCCCTCCCCCTCTCTGTCTTCCCCTGCTCTCTCTACTTCTTTCTGTCCTATCAATGACAACATCAATAACAACAACAATAATAACTACAACAATGAAAAACAATAAGAACAACAAAAGGGAAAATAAATATTTTAAAGTGTTTGCTTTAAAACTATTTACTCGTTAAAAAATATGCTCTTACTTTTTTGCTAGAGAGAATGACTTTCCATAGTCTTTTTTTTTAATTTTTTATACTAAGATTATCAGAGGACTTAAGTACCTGCATGACTAATCCACTGTTCTTGGGGAACTTTTTTCCTCCTCTTTTTTTTTTTTTCTTTTTGATAAAGATAGAGAAATTGATAGGGAGAGGCAAGTAGGGAGAGAGACAGAGACAGACAAAGAGACACCTGTAGTACTGCTTCACGACTCATGAATCCACCATCCCATGCAGGTAGAGACTACGGATCCTTGTTACTGGTAAGAAATGCACTCTACTGGGTGCACCACCAACTGGCCTGCTACAATTCAGTCTTTTTCTTTTCTTCTTTTTTTTTTCTTTTTTTGGCCACAGGGTTATTGCTGGGGCTCACTGTTGGTCCACTGCTCTTGGTCGCCTTTACTTTTTTTTTTTTCTTCCCATTCTTTTATAGGATATGGCAGAGAGAAATTGAGAAGGTGGGGGGAGGCAGAGATGGAGAAAGAAAGATAGACAGCTGCAGACCCGCTTCACTGCTTGTGAAGAGACACCCCCCACCCCGAAGTTGGGGAGCCGGAGGAAGGGCTCAAACTGGGATCTTTGCGCTGGTCCTTGCACTTTGCACTGTGTGTGCTTAACCAGGTGTGCTACCACCCGGTCCCACTACAGTTCAGTCTTCATCTCGGAAATTAGCAAGAAGTAATGAATATTTTTTTATTCTTTTTATTTTTTATTTTTATTGCTACCAGGGTTGCCACTGCACTACGAATCCACTCCTGGTGGCCCTTTTCTCTCTCTCTTTTTTTTAATTGGATAGGACAAAAGGAAACTGAGAAGCAAGGAGAAAGAGAGAAATGCAGACGTGCTTCACCACTTATGAAGGGTCTCTCCTGTAGGTAGGGAGTGGGGGCTTTAACCCTGGTCCTTGCTCTTAGTAATGTGTGTGCTTAACTGAATGTGCCACTACCCATCCCCCAAGGTTTTTGGTTGTTTTCTAGATTCTCATAAATAGCTAGTTCCTAACAGCATGAAATGGCAGTATTGCTCAGTTAATGAAGATGATAGAATGTTCTTCCAGACCTTGGACACCAGCAATCTGGCAGACATTGCATTTTTGCCTTCAGAACACAATGATTTTTATCACTTTGATTGAATGAAATTATATATAACATATTATCTAGGTTTGAATGGCATCATTCAGCCTGACATTTCAAATTGTATTTAGTTCATGCATAATGACTCAACCACAAAACGACAAATATAGTTCTTTAATGCCCTTCTATGAGATCAGTTAAGTGTTACAAAATGTCCAGGCACACATGATTTTCTACACAAAGTCCTTATGACTAATAGGTTATGCAATAGCAATGAGATATGAAGAATAAATATTGCTTCTTGTTGTCTATTTAGTCTTGGCTTGACTCCCTTTTTGCCCAGTAATCACTAAAAATCTAGTTTGAAACTTTTTATGTAGACTCCTATCAAAATTAAAATAGCGCTTTAAATAAATCTTCAGTATTTTTTTTCTTCTTCAGTTTACTGGGGGAGTTAATGGTTTAAAACTCAGTTATCTACACATAAGCACAATTTCCACATTTTGCATGATGGGTGTTCGCACAATACTCTCACTGTTATCCTAGGATGTCACTGTTTTCCCTTCCCTACCTTCTCTTCTTCCATTCCTTCACCAGAGTCCTTTGCTTTCATGGAACTCACCATGCCAGTCCAAGGTTTACCCTGTATTCTTCCTTTCTGCCTCCTGTGGTCATGAGTGTTTTGAAGACTCTATGGAGAATTAGGAATCAGGATGAATTACAGATACAATTAAACCAACTGAAAGCAAAGCAGTTGCAATGGTAAAGTGACATGGCATTTGATTTATTCAATAATTGCTATTTATTTGGAACTTAAGATCACTTTGTTGAGGGAATGTTGATGTACAGCATCGTTGTTGTCATAGTGATACAGTATCACAGGTTCCCAAGGTAACTATCAGTCCACTTCACTTTCACCAAACCATCATCCTCCACCATAGGACACTGGGTCCCCAGCTCCCCATCAATCCCTTCTGAGTCTACTTAGATTTTTAGAGTAAAAATATCTAGAAATTAATCTAGAAAACATCAGTAAGATTGTGCTCTGACTTGGCTATTAAAGATAAGAGTTTTTGTTGTTGTTGTTGTTGTTTTAGCTCAACAAACATTTATTCAGTATTGATTTTGCTTCAGGCATTGTACTAGGTACTTAGTATATCCAAACAAACAGGAGTGGTTCCCCCGCTTTGGGAGCTTGCAGTCTAGTGTAGGTTGCTTAACTGGAATGCTACAAATTTTTATAGGCTTTCTGTGATAGCTTAGCAAGTAGAGTCAGAAGAGGTTGAAAAATGCTTAAAATATTGCCTGAGCATCCTTCACCATATGATGTCAATATCTTCATTGAGGACTTAAGTCCCATTAGCAATATTTTTTGCTTTATTGTGGTATGAGCATTTAACATTAGTTCTATCCTGTTAAAAATTTGTTTTATATTTATTTTATTTATTTTTTCCCTTTTGTTGCCCTTGTTGTTTTATTGTTGTAGTTATTATTGTTGGATAGGACAGAGAGAAATGGAGAGAGGGAGGGGAAGACAGAGAGGAGGAGAGAAAGACAGACACCTGCAGAACTGCTCCACCGCCTGGGAAGCGACTCCCCTGCAGGTGGGGAGCTGGGGTTCGAACCGGGATCCTTATGCCGGTCTTGGTGCTTTGTGCCACTTGCGCTTAGCCTGCTGCACTACAGTCCGATTCCCCCTGTTAAAATTTTTATAAGTGTAGAATATGGTATTATTAACTATGGGTATAATATTATACAACAAAATTGGTCTCCGGGAAAGTGGTAATTAAATCACAATAGGGTAACACTTCCTGTCAGCATGACTTAAAAAACCAGTAACAACAATAAAAGACCACCCAAAACAATAATATGTTCACAGAGATGTAGATAAATTGAAATTGTTCACTCTTGATTAGAATGCAAAATGATGCAACTATGAAAAAAAAGTATGAACATTCCACAAAAATTAAAAATCAAAAAACAGGCCTACCACATCAACAAGAATATTTATTTTATGTTTTTGCTTAATCCCAAAAAAGTGGAATAGGGGCCAGGTTTTTGCACACATGTTACAGTGCATAAGGACACAGGTTTGAGGCCCCAGCCCCCCACATGCTAGAGGAAAGCTTTGTGAGTGGTGAAGCAATGTTGCAGGTGTCTCTCTCTCTCCCTCTTTATCACCCCCCTCCCCTCTTGATTTCTGGCTGTCTCTATCCAATAAACAAACAAATATGATAAAAAACGGGAAAAAACTTTTAAAAAGGGGGAGTTACATGGCAGCGCAGTAGATTAAGCGCACATGGCACAAAGTGCAAGGACCGGCATAAGGATCCCGGTTCAAGCCCCCAGCTCCCCACCTGCAGGGGAGTCACTTCACAGGTGGTGAAGCAGGTCTGCAGGCATCTATCTTTCTTTTCCCCTCTCTGTCTTCCCCTCCTGTCTCCATTTCTCTCTGTCCTATCCAACAACAATGATGACATCAATAATAACAGTAATAACTTCAACAACAATAAAAAAACAAGGGCAACAAAAGTGAAAATAAATATATAAAAAACTTTAAAAAAGGATTTCAAAGATACTAATAATCTTGCAATATTATCCACAGTAGTCAAGATATGTAAACAACCCATTGACAGACAGATGACTTAAAAACATGTGGTATATGCATACACCAGAATACTATTTAGACTTCAAAAGGAAGGGTGTTATTCTGTGACTATATGAGTGAACATTGAGGATAAAGATGATCTCTTAAAGGTGGAAACCACCCATTACCTACAGAAGAATATTGCTAGGGACTGGATCACCAAAAGCCAATTCAGTTCTTGCTCATGTTTGGGTGAAGAAGTCTTCAGGATGTAAATTCAGCCAGCCATCTGAGTAAAGATTTATTAAGCAGAAGCAGAAGGAAAAGTGTGTGGCAGGGTTAACAATAAGACTATTAGTTACTGGAGTCACACTTTGTTTGACTACGCAGTCAAAGAGGTACTCTCTTCCCTGATCCAGCATTCTAGTCATTCTAGTCATTTTTCCAACTATGACATCATCTTCCCAGACAATACCTTGGATCCAACTGCATGTTAGCTGTCAAACTCAGGCAAAAACTAGTAAAGTGATGGGCCCCTTGGAATATACCTAAAATAAACCTACTAGCTTTGTCCAAAATGGAGACTCCCAAATCTTCATCTGCAATATTCTTGTCTTTAGGTTCATGATTAGTCAACAATTTGTTCTGCTTAACTCTTTTTCAACCACTAAATTCTAAATGCTATCATGATGCCAGTCTGACTTCCCTGGACAGACAACCCCACCAATGTGTCCTAGAGCCCTGCCTCCCCAGATCGCTGCACCACTAGGGAAAGAGAGAGAGAGGCTGGGAGTATGGATCAACCTGTCAACATCCATGTTCAGTGGGGAAGCAATTACAGAAGCCAGACCTTCTACCTTCTGCACCCCATAATGACCCTGGGTCCATATTCCTAGAAGGATGAAGACTAAGAAAGTTTTCAAGGGAGAGAATGGCATACAGAGTTCTGGTGGTGGGGATTGTACCCCTCTTAAACTATGGTCTTGTCAATATTTCCATTTTATAAATAAAAACTAAAAAAGGAAGACATGTACAAACAATGCCTCTAATTCCTAGTCACTGAACAATGCAAGATAGTGAGGAAACATTCTACCCTTAGGGCTTGGTCAGTTCTTTAAATGCTAATTATGGACAATGTGGTTCTTTGACTTACATCCTAGGAAAGCACTGGTCTGGGAGGGCTCATGTCATTAACAATTAAAAGGTCACCACATGAAACAAATGTTCTTGGTGATTTCTTTGTTCTTATCATGCAGGTCTGGGTTCTCTGAGGAGATCTGGGTTCTCTGAGGAGATGTGCTCTGGCATCTAGCCACTAAAATCAAACACAACTTATTTATTGGGCTGAGACTTCCTCACAAAGAGATCTGCCCAGAGGCCCTAGGAGTAAAAGCCAGAAGGTCTTACTTGCTGCTAAACATAAAAGTGAAATTGTTGGGAGTTATGTTTCTGACATGATATTTGTTTCTCCATTATGTATTTAAACTTCTCTAATTTGATTTTGGAAAACAAGCTTATATGTTTTCCGGAAAATACTGGTTAAAATAGAACATCTCCAAGTATTGAACGAAATTCAAAGCTAAAGTCTTAAGAGTGATCAGTTTCCCCAGTAAAACCACAGTCTCTGAGACATCTGAGTCTTGTGAAACAGCATTTTCTTAACAGCAATTTCACTTATTAAAGAAACATAAAGGGGCTGAGTGGTGGTGCAGCTGATTAAGCACACACACTACTGTGTGAAAGGACAGGACGCGGGTCTATCCTCCAGTCCTCATCTGCAGGGGGAACATTTCACTAGTGGTGAAGCAAGGCTGCAGGCGTCTCTCTGTCTCTCTCCTCTATCTACCCTCCCTCTTTATTTCTCTCTGTCTTATCAAATTAAAAAAGTTAAAAAAAAAAAGAAACATAAAGTTCCAGAGTGAAAGTCTGCTTTGCTTACTAAGATCTTCACTTGTCTGTTTTCTGTACTTGCGAGAATTCTACAGCCTCCACCCCCAACTTTAGTGCATTCTCCATTTGCATGTGTTTAAATTAGAAAAAGAAATGCTGTTCTAAATCAAAGTTGAAAAGCACCTACAACCAAAAATCACAAAAATACAGAAATGTTGTTCAAATTAATGGTGAGTGTCTACTGGCAGAGGATAGAAAAGAATGAAGATGAGGAATACAGAGTTTAGGGTTGGGGTGATGAGCATGTTTTTAGAAAGTAGAAATCGATGCCACTGAATGGTTAAAATGTTTAAAATGTCAACTTTTGTTACCTCTCTAGCTTTGTTATTATTCATTTTCCCTAGGGAATGAATATATATATGAGAATACATATATATATATATGAATACATATATATGAATACATATATATATGAAAACATATATACATATGAATACATATATGTATCAAATTGAGGTGACATTGTTTATGTTTTAGGACTACATTTTATCTTCAAAATGTGTGACACATGATGGGAGTACCTGTCTCACTCCATCCTCAGACCTGTGCTCCCCCCACCGCCACACTCTTGGTAACTTCAGATCTGCATAGACAAAAAGGTTATCATTTCCTTTGTTTGGTTTCTTTAAATACCACATAAGAAATCGTTCACTGGGGGTCGAATGATAGCGCAGTGGGTTAAGTGCACATGGTGTGAAGTGCAAGGACCCCCTGTAGGCATCCCGGTTAGAGCCCCCGGCCCCCACCTGGGGGGGGGCATCGCTTCACAAGCAGTGAAGTTGGTCTGCAGGTGTCTTTTTCTCCCCTTCTCTATCTTCCCCTTCTCTCTGGATTTCTCTCTATCCTATCCAACAACAACAATAACAATAATGACAAGGATAAACAAGGGCAACAAAAGGAAAAAAATAGCCTCCAGAAGCAGTGGATTCATAGTGCAAGCACCGAGCCCCAGAAATAAACTTGGAGGCAAAAAAAGAAATCATTCACTATTTATCTTTCTCATTTGTTTTACTTAGTATGATCCCCTCCAGATCAAACTATGCTGTAACAAAAGACAAATTCATCTTTTTTGTGTTTTTACATTTCACCTTATAGTTGGGTAGTAGGTCATTGTGTATATATACCCAAACTTCCTTATCTGCTCATTTGCTATTTGTTAAGCACTTCAATTGTTTCCAAACCTATTCTTTGTGTAAATAGTTCTGCAGTGTACACAGGAGTGCATATCTCGTCTATGTATTTTAGTATAATTGAAACCCCTCAACAGTATACTATGCCAAATACCATTAGTTGAATTGCACACTTTAAATCAGTGAATTGTATTAAACATTAATAAATTATTGTTGGAGCTTGGAGCTGGCACTGTGAAGCCACTGTTCCCAGTGGCCATTTTTTCCTTCTTTTTTCATCTTATGTGATTGGACAGAGGGAATTATTTTTTATTTTTTATTTTTTTTTATTGGATAGAGACAGCCAGAAATCAAGAGGGAAGGGGGTGATAGAGAGGGAGAGAGACAGAGAGACACCTGCAGCCCTGCAGCCCTGCTTCACCACTTGTAAAGCTTTCCTCCTGCAGGTGAGGACCGGGGGCTCAGATCTGGGTCCTTGTGCATTGTAATACATGCGCTTAACCAGGTGCGCCACCACCCAGCCCAGGACAGAGGGAATTTAAGAGAGGAGGGGGATGGTAAGTGAGAGAAAGATAGACACCTGCAGACTTGCTTCACCACTTGTGAAGCAGACCCACACTGCAGGTGGGGGCTCAAACCCTGTCCTTGGGCATAGTACTTAACCAGGTACACTACCACCCAGCCCCCTAATGTTAATCATATCTTAATGAAGCTCTTTTTAAAATTTCATGGGGAAAAAGATAAACGGCCCCAAAAGAAAGCCCACACCTGAAATGTTAACAGTCCAGCCTTTCAGTTTTCATGCTTGAGAACTTTGATTTGCTTCTTTTTACACAGTAATATACATTTTCCTGGCAGATGTCCCATTTTAATCTACTTTGGGAGGAAACAGGATGACAAAATATTGCTGCAGTGAAATATGAAGTTTATTTATTTTAGCACTGTGGCTTCTAGAAATATATTTTTTTCCCCTCTCAGTATTTGAGTCATGCTGAACAGAGGCAGGTGTGGTTTTGATTTCTTATCAAGTTAATATTTCTATTATATTATTAATATGTTTTAATCCTATAACCTTAAGTATAAAAGGTGTACCTATTGATCACGTTTTTGGGCAATTTTTTTCTAAATTCTGACACATACAAGAATAAAAATAACTACTGAAAATTTTGCCAGAAAATTAAACATCTAATTATCTGTGAAAAATATTACAGTAATTGCGACTCATGGAGGTCGAATGGTGGCTCACTCACTTGAGTGCACACCAGTGCACAGTGGACAGGGACCCTGGTTTAAATCCTTGGTCCCTACTGGCAGGGAGAAAGCTTCACAAGTGGTGAAGCAGTACTGCAGATGTCTCTCCTCTCTCTCTCTCTCTCTCTCTCTCTCTCCCCTTTCAGCTTAGTTTCTCTGTTTCCAGTAAATGAATAAATAAGTTAAAAAACTATGATCTTGAAATCTTCTGTTTCTACATATTATTGTCACTAATGCATTAGAGCCCACTAACAATTTTAGAATGCTTATATATTTGAAAAATATCTTAAGTGTATATAGATTATAAGCAATGTCACCAATTTTGTCACAGGATAGACTACTGTGAAAAGCTGTATACAGGTTGAAAGACATAAAGTGTCACTTCAGATAAATTCAGTATTACAACCAATCTATATTTTCCAAAGGAAATTTAACTTGACCAATGATATACCCTCTGTTCTTTATGGTGTTTGAGTTGACTGTACAGCTTTAATGTTCTATTCAAAAAGTTTTGATTCACTGATCAAACTCATTGCAAGAATGAGAAGATGGAAATGGG
Organism: Erinaceus europaeus; assembly: GCF_950295315.1. Classification (NCBI taxonomy): domain Eukaryota; kingdom Metazoa; phylum Chordata; class Mammalia; order Eulipotyphla; family Erinaceidae; genus Erinaceus; species Erinaceus europaeus. The sequence goes on along the minus strand of NC_080172.1, from coordinate 15,505,417 downwards.
GAAGCACCAATAGGAAAAGGAGAGTTATTTTATAGTTCAGCAAGATAAATAATACTAGCACACACTTTATTAATTAAATCCATGCTTAGAACAACAATATAGCATTTGGATGTTGTAATTATGACTCTAAGGGAAATTATTAACAGAACAAAATTTTCTCATGGATGGATACTTTTAAGAATTTCAAAACAAAAGGTCAAAAAGATTTCCTTGGGACAAGCTTGTTCTGCTTCTAATGATACTTCTGGAACCACAGTCAATGAAATCATCATGAATACAACACTATTTGTTCTAGGAAAGACTTTCTGATTTCCCATTCCAAGACAAAGAAAGGTTGGAAAGTCCAAGTCAAGAAATACTTCTCCCAAACAAATATTGTATTCTTTGAACATTTCTCTTCTTAGCTGTAATAAAACGCTTGATGGACTATTTTTAACTAGGGACAGAACATTCATTCTGGGAAATGTTCAGATCTTTAATTCATAATGAGCAGAAATACATACTTTAAATGAAAGACTATGGAAACTGTGGAACCCCCATCAACACCTAGGTACAAAATAATGATGAACAGATAACAAATATTAATGGAAAGAAAGTCTTGTAAGTGCTAGCAAGTCTTGAATATAATCATCTACATTAAAGCTGCAAGATACAGAGTGTTTGGTATCATCTAGATATATAATTTACTTATTTTGTTGTTGTTGCTCATGTACAACACTTCCACACAAATCACAAGTCTTGGGAATGCCAAATGGATTCTACTGTTTTTATTGGTTACTACTATTATTAAACAATACTAACCATGGAAGATGATTTAAAAAAAAAACAACTAGAATTATTGGAGTTTGTACATCCTATTCACCAGTACAAACAGATCCAGTCTTTCATCAAAGGCTGAATTTTCATGTTGCACAAAGCAAGTAATTTGTAGTCCAAACACAGTAATCACTTCTGGGTTAATAATCTACTACAATTCAGACTCCTAATACGTGGCTGAACATGTTAATAGAGTTTTAGCACGAAGCCAATACAATTTTGAGAGTATTCGCTTTCTAATGACTAGAGGTGGGTATCTGCGATGGGTATCCTTCTTAGTTCCACAATCTGGGAGTCAGTCAGTGTCCCTCCCTCTTGGCTGCCTTGACCAGATTCATTATCACTGATACTGAGACCAGCACCTACAAAAGACAAAGAATAAACAGAAGATTCCCAGTTATTGGTGAAGTGAATTAAGGGTCAAGTTACAAAAAGGTAACCATGGTTGTTTCTAATATATTATTAAAAAGCAATCTATATTTAGAGTAGTGTCAAAAACTAATTGCTACTGAATTATATCTTGTATTCCTTTGAGTGTTTTTATAAGTGAAACTTATTTTTTTTTGCTTTCAGGGTTATTGATGGGGCTTGGTGCCTGCACTAGGAATCCACAGCTTCTGGGGCCATCTTCCCCACCCCCACCCCCATTGTTGTTGTCCTCATTGTTGGATAGGACAGAGAGAAACTGAGAAGAGAGGGGAAGACAAAGAGGGGGAGAGAAAGATAGACATCTACAGACCTGCTTCTCCACTTGCGAGGCGACCCTCCTGCAGGTGGGGAGCCAGGGGTTGGAATCAGGATCCTTGTACCAACAGTCCTGTGCTTTGCATTATGTGCATTTAACCTAGTGCACTACCGCCCAACCCCCAGTGAAAGATTTTTAAAAATTTTTTATTTATTTAAAATATTAATTTATTATTAGAGACAGAGATATTGAGAGGTGTGGGGGAGATATATAGAGAGAGTGGCAAAGAGAGACCTGCAGCCCTGCAAGTGGGGACCATGGGCTTGAACCTGGGTTCTTTCACACTGTAAAGTGAGTGTGAAACCACGGCCTGATTTCATGGAAAAGAAAATTAGAAACAAGGGAGTCGGGTGGTAGTGCAGTGAGTTAAGCACACATGGCAAGAAGTACAAGGGCTGGCTTAAAGATCCTGGTTCAAGCCCCCGGCTCTTGCAGGGGAGTCCCTTCACAGGCGGTGAAGCAGGTCTGCAGGTGTCTATCTTTCTCTCCCCCGCTCTGTCTTCCCCTCCTCTCTCCATTTCTCTCTGTCCTATCTAACAATGTCGACATCAGTAATAACTACAACAACAATAAAAAAACAAGGGCAACAAAAGGGAAAAATAAATTAAAAAAAAAAATCTCTTTTGTGAGGAAACTCCCCTCTTCGCTACAAATTCACAAGTCAGGATAATTCAGAAAACTAAGCACTATGTTGTTGGAGTAAACACCTTGTTTTTTTATTTTTGTAATTTAAGAGAAACTCCCTCATTCTCTCCCACAAATAGACACACACTGGGCTGCTAGGTGTGCCACTGATTTGAGTCAGAGACTACAGTGCCCAGTTCCTACTCCTCTGCTGAGCACTAGACTCTGCAAATATGAAGGAAAGTGAGAAAGAACAAAGGAAAAGAAAGGAAAAAACTGTCTGTGTGATTGAGACATTCTTTTCTGTCGCAGATACAGGAAAGGTGTTTCTACAAAGTTAATAGTTATGAAGAGATTTTGAATTAGCTTCATCTAAACCTGTTTTGAGCAGGAAGCTAGAATCTATTAGTGAGCATTTTTACTTTTAAAAAATTTATTAAATTTATTTATTTTCCCTTTTGTTGCCCTTGTTGTTTTTTTATTGTTGTTGTAGTTATAATTGTTGTTGTGTCGATGTCGTTATTAGATAGGACAGAGAGAAATGGAGAGAGGAGGGGAAGCCAGAGAGGGGAAGAGAAAGACAGACACCTGCAGACCTGCTTCACCGCCTGTGAAGCGACTTCCTTGCAGGTGGGGAGCCTGAGGCTCCAACTGGGATCCTTCAGCCGGTCCTTGTGCTTCGCGCCACGTGCGCTGAACCCGCTGTGCTACCGCCCGACTCCTTACTAACAACCTTTTTCAAGTCAAACCATCCCTCTCCTGAGTCTCTGTCTTTCCTTCTCCCTCTCTGTTAAAGACTATTGTCAGGGTCAGGTAGTGGTGGACCTGGTTAAGTGCTCACATTACAATGAGCAAGGACCCAAGTTCAAGTCCCTGGTGCCTTGCAGGGGAAAAGCTTCACAAGTGGTGAAGCAGAGCTGCAGGTGTCTCTCTATCTTTTGCCCTCTCTATCTCCTACTCCCATCTCAATTTCTCTCTGTCTCTGTCCAATAACAAAAACAAATTAAAATATTTGCAAGACTACTGTCAGAACCCACTTTCTCTCATTGCTTTTGTGATGCTGCACTTGCCCATATCTGCTGACTCTTATAACTCTTCTGCTTCCATTTGAATCTCCTGTCTGGTCACTAGAGACCTTGTTTACAGCCCTCCTTCAAGGTTCACATAATCATCTGACTCTTGCCTGCGTCCTAGCCTGATGCTTTTCTAGCATTTCAGCATCTTTCATTGAAACAGCACTGAGTGACAAAGCCCTAGCAACAATGAAAATAAATACAATAGGGACATTTCAACAGAGGAGAGGACAATTACAGAATAAAGGGCTTTTGTTTTTTTCTTTTCACCTTGCCCTCTCCTAGGTTAAACTTATTTATCTTCACAGCTTCAAATTTGTTTTGGCTACGATGCACTTCAAATGATCAACTCCAACTTTCATCCCTAGCCTAAGAAGCCACCCTGAATGTCTAAGGGCTACATCAGTCCTAAAGATGAATATGTACAAATACAAATTCATTAGTTCCCCCTACAAACACGTGTTCCATAGATGCTCTGACCCTTAAGCCACCTAGCAGAGAAGCACGAGCCTTTTGCTGACTGTCCTCTCAATGTTTCTCTTGTCATTTTATTTCCATTCCCCAGATTTGAGACTTGAACATCAGACCCTTGAATTACTGTAACCACTTCCCCAATTTTCTAATTTTTAAAGCAACATTTCATTCTTGATATTTTCATATGAGTTTTTTGGTTGTTGGTTTGGCCTCAAAGCCCAATGGAGGACTCATCAGTCTTCTCCTTTAAAACCTTCCCGATTCACTAGAGTCTATGAAAATTCTATTTAACGTTATGCAAAACAGCAGTAGGTGCTTTGCACCTTCTCTAATAAGTCTGTCACTAAATATATCCTGGAAATATCAAGCTAAATTAAGTGATGGGAATTTCTTCCCACTAGGTTTTGTCAGAGCTACTAAAATGTTAGTATAAATTGTGATTCTCAGGGATAGGCGGTGGCACACCTGGTTAAGCACACACACTACAGTGCACAAGGACCTGGGTTCAAGCCCCTGGTCCCCACCTGCAGGGGGAAAGCTTCATGAGTGCTGAAGTAGAACAAGCTACAGATATCTTTCTCTCTCCCCAACTTCTCCCCCCCTTCTCACTTTCTCTCTGTCTCTACCCGATAATGAATAAATAAAATTTTTAAAAAGGAAAATATAAATTGTGATTCTTCAGTTTTCCAACGTTGTTCAGACAGAATCCTCCCATTAAGGAGGACTGTGGGTATTTCATGGAGTCTACGTGCTGAAACAAGAACAGCTGACCCTTGACAGTGTTAATTGGTATTGTTCAAACAGTAATACTTCATAATAATAATTGCGGAGGGGTCAGGCGGTGGTGCATCTGGCTAAGTGCACATATTATAATGCTCAAAGACCCAAGTTCAAGTCCCTGGTCCCCACCTTCAGAAGGAAAGCTTCATGAGTGGTGACGCAGGTTTTCAGGGGTCTCTCTTCCTCTCTACCTTCCCCTCCCCTGTCAATTTCTCTCTGCTTCTATCCAATAATAAATAAATAAATAATAATTATTATATAACAACTATTAAGTAGAAAATATAATTATATGTGGTGAATTATATAGATATTAATTTAATAGTTATTCAAAAGCTTTAATTGAGGGCACCCTACTCAGTAGTGCTTGAAAATTTCCTTGTCAATTTCAGCAATTACTCTTCTTTTTCCAAAAAAGATCTTATTTATTTATTAATGAGAAAAATAGGAGAGAGAAAGAACCAGACATCACTCTGGTACATGTGCTGCCGGGGATTGAACTCATGCTTGAGAGTCTAGTGCCTTAGCCACTGCGCCACCTCCCGGACTACTCAGCAATTACTATTTTTATTACTTATTTTCATTCTGTCCCTTTTGTGTGTCTGTTTTTCCCATAAAACTCTAAGCTCCATTTTCATTTTTATTTTTTTTTTTTGATTATCTTTATTTATTTGTTGGCTAGAAATAGAGAGGGAAGGGGAAGATTGAGAGGGAAAGAGACGGAGACACTTGCAGCACTGCTTCACCACTCGTGAAGCTTCCCCCAAACAGGAGAGGTGAGTTCCATTTTCTTAATCTGTTCACCCAGTATTCAACAACATATATAAAAGATGAAATCTGTGTCATCACTATAGATAGGTGTAGATATATGCAGGAAAATGAACTTGTTGAATAATTAATTTTAGCAGATTCTTTGGAGTATAGACATTTTCTTTTTTTTTTTTCTTGTTTATATATCTAGAAACAAAAAGATCACTGACAATTTTATAATTGATTTGAGCAATTTTACAAGGAAAAATTAAATTGCATCTATTACTTGAAAGCAACTGCCCACTGGGATTACACAAGGAGTAGAATTTAACATTTAGGGAAAATTAATGAATAGTATATGTGACGTTACTTTGAAAATGAAATATTTCTATTCAGCTCATTATGTTGCTTTAGAAAGCTTCTTTCAATGATAATCCATGAAGAGGTTTCTTCAGCAGGTAAGATGAAAAAAACCTTCACACTATGGAGTTTATAGCTAATGGTACTTATATACTTTCCCATATTTGGGAGCTACTCTCTGCCCTGATCCAGCTTTCTAGTTCTATCCTCAGCTCTGACACCAACTTCCCAGACAATACTTCCAGCCCACCCCCATGTTAGCTATCGAGCTCAGGCAAAAATTAATAAAGTCATGGGCCCCTTGGAATATACCTAAAATAGACTTTCTAGCTTCTTCCAACATGAAGACCCTACATCTCATCTGCTATATTCTTATCATTAGGTTCCTGATTTTAAAACAAATTGTTCTGCTTTATATCTTAATGCTTTTCAGACACCAAGTTGCAGATGCTACCATCATGCCAACCTGACTTCCCTGGGCAGACAACTTCATCAATGTGTCCTGTAACCCCACCTGCCCAGAGATCTACCCAACTGGGAAAAGACAGAAACAGGTTGGGGGAATGGATCCACGTGTCAATGCCTATGTCCAGTGGAGACCTTCCACCTTCTGCATCCCGTAAAGATCTTTGGTCCATAAGTCCAGAAGGGTAAAGAATAGGGAAGCTTCCAATGGAGGGGATGAGATGCAGAACTCTGGTGGTGGGAACTGTATGGAAGCGTACCCCTCTTATCCCACAATGATTTAATAATGATTGATCTTATCAATCATTATTAAATCACTAATAAAAAAAAGAAAGAAAAACTTTCATAGTAAGACTTTCACAGTAAGACCAGTCTTTCTTACACTGAACTTTTCTCAATAGTATTTTGGTTTTCTAGCTAGATTCTAAGGCAGAGATATTTACATTTAGTTAGAGAAAGTCTCCTTTCTAAAAGAAAATTTTAAATCATTTTTAGCTTGTATTCTATTTAATACCAGGAACAAAACATCCTACAGTTTGTCTGACATTAGGAATGGGACATGAGAGTAGGATAAGCTAAGATTGATTACACATTTACAACTTTATAGGCAGAAGATCTTAAGATTACCTAGTTTAAGTTAAGAGTACCAAGAGTACCTAGTTCTAATGTAGTGTGTGGGTTCATACGTACCAGTTTTTAATGCAAATATTAAGTCATCAAACTCCTGGGATTCCTCATCTGCTATCAGTGATCCCTGGCCATATGCTCCAGAGGAAGAGAACGTGGTGCCGTTTTGTGGACTTGGTTTGAGGTCAGGACTAGCCTGACTGGCTTGCTGGAAGGATGCTCTCTCCCAGACAGGTGGTACCTTTTTGGGTAAGCATGGGGAGAAAAGAAAACCACAGTATAAATATAAATATATATCCCTGTAGAAATAAATATAACTGATTTTCTCTCTATTTCATTATGAAGAACAAATGAAAGGCCTGTTGAACGATTTAGAATGAAGTCCTTTAATTGTATCTTTGCTTCTTGGGAAAATACCTCTCAGAAACATCTATAATGCTAAGTAGTAACTATTAGAATTATTTGCATATTTCTATGCTATTATATGTGGTGGGGGGGGAAACTTGTGTGGTACCAGGGAGTGGACCCAGGGCCTTGAGTATACACATTAACATTGAGGTCCCTCCTAGCCTAGTTTTTTAAAGTCTATATTTTGAGAGGGAGAAGAAATAGGAAATAAGATGGGAGAGGGAGAGAGGAAGGAAAAAGGAAGGTGGAGAGAGAAAACCAAGAGGTACCATCCCACCATTCTTGGGGGTACCCTTTCTCCCTGATGCAATGTTGAGACTAATAGAATGCAGGGCCTGGCTCATGCTAAGATCTGATCTAATCACTGAACCATCTCTTAAGTCCCAAGAAAAATTAATACCTTTTATATTTTTCAAGATTTATTTTACCAATTACAAATGAGAGAGAGAGAGAGATATTTACATGAGACAGAGAGAAAGAGACCAGAACATTCCTCTGGTTAGTGTGGTACCAGAGACAGAACCAGCAACATTAGGCATGCAAGCCTAGGACTCTACCAGTTAAGCTAATTTGTGAAATATCTACAAAGAAAACTATTAACACTGAAGAAGAATCTTCCTAATCTGTAAGCTATAACACAGGGCATACTGAATTTTTTTTTTAAAAAATGTTTTTGATAGCGTTCTAAACTCCCCCCTTTAAAGAATTAAATGATTAAAGGGTAGTTCTATCCTGAAATTATTAAATATTTTCACCTCTATCTGAGTTTTTGGAAAGCACTTTCTTAATCTTTTCCTACTGCATTCTCATTTCTGCATGGCTTTCTAGTGTGTTTGTAGTGTGACAGGACTTCATCAACAGTTGTATCAAAGCCAATTCTAAGCCTTGAGGAATGCAGAGCACGTGGAGGGGGTGGTGCTGTGCAATGAACATGCAAGTGGTGGCTTAGGCCTAGGAAATGAACTGTCACAGCTGCTGCCTATATGAGAGAAAAGGGGGGGGGGGAGTACTTTTTTCTTTCCCTGAAAAAAATCAGGTTGCATCATACTGAAAAAAGTGACCGAAAGAATTTAGAAGTAAACCTGAGAGAGGATGAAAACTTCAAATCTTCCACCAAGAAGTTGAACATCAAGAGCAGTGCTGTCCAACAGAACTTTATGTGGTGCTACAAATATTTTATACACGTTTTCTCCCATCCAGGAGCCAACAGATAAAGGGCTATTGAGTATTTGAACTTAGCTAGAGAACTGATGATTAGAATTTTTGATGTTATTTAATTTTAGCGTAAATTTAAATAGATACATGTAACTAATGGTTATTTTCTTACATGGTTCGGGTTATGACAAATACTAAACTGGGGGAACCAATTAAAATGATGGTGCTGAACTTCTGATACTGAAAATATGTCTCTATTGTTATAAACTGTAACGTACAAACATTGATTTGCATGTCCTTTCGGAATGTAGCAATGGTACTAGATATATAAACTTTTAAAGGTATGGCCAAAACATTTCACACTTTAAGATTTTTACTTGATCTCTAAGACTGTCTCTAAGACCTTAATTTTAACCTGAAATAAATAAAAAGGTTGAAAATAAAATCAGGGGGCTGGGCAGTGGCACATCCGGTTAAAAGCATGTAGTCCTAAGTCCAAGGGCCAGGGTTCGAGTCCCTGCTCCCCTCCTGGAAGGGGAATACTTGATGAGTGGTGAAACAGGTCTGTAAACGTCTATCTTTATCTCCCTCCTCTTTCTCCCCTCCTTTCTCAATTTCTCGCTATCCTGTCAAATAAAAATAGGAAGGGAAAAAAAAAAAGACTGCCGGGACCAGTGGATTCATACTGTAGGCACTGAGCCCCAGCGATAACTACACCTAAGCTTCCTTCAATGTGGCGGGGGCTGAGTTTGAACCTGGGCTGTGCTCATGGCAAAAAAACATATTAACCAAGTGAGCTATTTCACCTGCCCTTCAGATACCATTTAAAATCTGAGAGTGTCAGTGCTATGGGAGGAACCACTGACAGGTTGGGGGCAGTATGACTGAGACACAGGAATCCAAACTAATGTAGATACAGTGAAGAGAGTATTTTTTCCCCCATTTTAAGTGGAAGTATCATTAGGTTATAACATACAGGTTTCTGCTGAACCACTGAAAATCCACAGATGTGCCCCCTTTGTCCTGATTTATGTCCCAGCAGTAGGCATATTTTACAGAGGGTACACTCTAGCTGAATTTTATAGCGGCACTGCTAAAATACTATTCTGAGTGTTTATTTGAATAGATTTTCTAGTATTTAAATTAAAGGAGTTACGGCCTATTTTCACTTAGTGGTTTGTTTTTGTTTTTGTATTGAAGTAGTGAGTTGGGATATGTGAACGAAGAAAATTATAAAAGTATTTTTAAATTAAAAAAATTTTTTATTTATTTTCCCTTTTGTTGCCCTTATTGTTATAGTTATTATTGTTGTTGTTATTGATGTCATCGTTGTTCAGATAGGACAGAGAGAAATGGAGGGAGGAGGGGAAGACAGAGGGGGGAGAGAAAGACACCTGCAGACCTGCTTCACCTCCTGTGAAGTGACTCCCCTGCAGGTGGGGAGCTGGGGGCTCGAACTGGGATTCTTATGCCGGTCCTTGTGCTTTGCGTATTTTTAAGAACAATACCAGAACATTTGTGAACAAGATTCTATCAATGCCATGTGATTCTATCAATGCCATGTGAAATTTGGGAGGTTTTTCAGAGATGTCAAATGATGCTCTATCAATTTCCTAATGCAAATAGGTTGTTACAGTTCATAGGGCACAGGAGAAAAAAAATAGATAATAGGTGTATTGTGACACCACAGCAAATCTTAAAACGTAGGTCAGAGGATATGAGTAAGAAAAAGACTAAAAAAGTGGCCTACTAATACTTAACTTGTATTTTTTTCATGAGATGAAAAGAGCCTATATATAGGAGACAGAAAGAGAAGGAGGAGGAAGAGGAGGAGGGAGAGAGGGAGAGAGAGGGAGATAAAGTTGAGCCAGGTGGTGGTGCACCTGATTAAGCACACCTTACAATGCACAAGGATCCAGGTTCAAGCCTCTGGTCCCCACCTACAGAGGGAAAGCTTCACAAGGGGTGAAACAGTGCTGCAGGTTTCTCTCTCTCTCTCCCTCTTTATGACCCCCACCCCTCTCAATTTCTCTGTTTCTATCCGATTACATAAATAAATAAATGAGAGAGAGAAGAAGAGGAAGTAGCAGCAGCAGTAGCATGAGCAAAGGTGAGCACCTCCTCCATAGCACTGATGAGGTTCTGGGTGGATTTGTTGATTTCTCCTCCTGCAGTAGGCATTCCACTCCCAGGTGTAAAGAAGGCTGTACTGGGTCCTGGGTGCCCATTCATTTCTACTGTGTAGCTGGCCTTCATAGGGCAACATGTCTGGTTGTGTAGAATGAAGTAAACCACAAAAACATAAAGTCCCTGCAAAAAAAAAAAAAAAGAATCATAGTACTGCAATCACAACTAAGGAACAAACACCTTTGTAAACACAGGTGAGTTTTCTTTTTTTTTTTTAAACAATTTTACTTTTTAAAATTTTTACCCCTTTTGTTGCCCTTGTTGTTTATCGTTGTTGTTGTTTATGATAATGTCGTCATTGTTGGATAGGACAGAGAGAAATGGAGAGAGGAGGGGAAGACAGAGAGGGGGAGAGAAAGATAAGACACCTGCAGACCTGCTTCACCGCCTATGAAGAGACTCCCCTGCAGGTGGGGGGCCAGGGGCTTGAACCAGGATCCTGATTCCGGTCTTGCGCTTTGCGCCACGTGCACTTAACATGCTGCGCCATCACCCGGCTCCTAGACAGGTGATTTTTCTAGAAGCATTCTCCAAGTTGTACCAGAAGTTTAAAATTACAGAACATGTTAGAAATCTAGCAAGAGACACCAGTAAATGTCCAAATATCACCAAAAAGCTACGCAATGCCTTCCACCTATAATCCATTCATATCTTGGTTGAAAGATACTTTTGAAATTCAGCCTTACTAGCTAATAGCAACTTAGCAACATCACCCCGCCAGATATTCGTCGGGATGTGGCATCATCTAAGTTCATTTCCCACGTCTACGCTCGACCGGACCTGCCAATATACGCCGATATCTTCGCCCACCCTGTCCAACGCTTGATGTCTCGTCACCCAATCTGGTCCCCTTCGCCTACACTGAACTTCTCTGTTCCAGACTCTTGGAAACAGAGTTGGCAGTCAGCTGAGGTCAAGAACAAACACCTCATCACAGACCCCTGCAAGCGTCAACCCGGCTTTGACCTAGCACGTTATGATCGGGCCCTCCTCAATCGCTATCGAACAGGCCATGGCCGGTGCGCCGCTATGTTCCATCGCTGGGGAGCCAGAGACGACCTGAACTGCCCCTGCGGCTCCAGACAGACTATGACCCACATAGTCAACGACTGCCACCTCTCCAGATTCAAAGGAGGTCTCGAAACTTTACATCAGGTTCAACCTGACGCTGTTGACTGGCTACGGAAGAAGGGCAAACGCTAGAAGAAGAACTAGCTAATACATGAAAGTAAATGAAGATGTGCCTCTGATGAGCCATGCACACGTTGTTTCAGAAGACAAACCCCTTCCCTTCAAACAATTCACTACCCCACCCCCAGATCTCTCACTTCTCCTTCTTTTCTTCTCCTTCTCCTCCTCCTCCTTCTCCTTCTCTTTTTCTTTTCTTTTTCATTCTTTTCTTAGCAATATGGTTGAAATGAGGTACTAATGCTCCCGGGGCCATCTTATAGATTTCTGGAAGGCAGCACTAATTGAGCCTGCTGATTCTGTTTACATGTCTCACCTGCTTATCTCTTTTGCAAACAGAATCACTGAGCAGGAACTCAAGAGGAATTCTGTGGATTGCTTAATAAACATAACATGCTTTGTTCCTCTGTAGGTATTATGCGAGAACTACAAAACTATCTTGTGTATTCATATAGATCTGTTGGTCTTTAAAATTCTTTTGTAACGAAGTCAAAGTCTTAACAGTCCCTCTGTTTCCTTCATAGATAACAACTCAAATGTTGTATTTGTGTTCCAGACATTGCCTACACTGCTTGTCTTGCATGTTTTTCTACAAGGGCTCTACTGTATACTTCTAATGGTTTTATCAAGCTTGGTAATTTTGACCTTTCTGCTCTACCAATAAAAATGTAAAATGTGCCTTTTGTGTCTAATTAATCTCAATGCTTAAGTTTTAGAAGCAAAAATCTCCTTAGTTATTAAAATTCTTAAATGAATATACAAAAGCAAAATATTCAACTTATTAAAGAAAGAGATCCATGCTAATTTATTTAATAAAATTTAAAAATAAGCATTTTTATTTTGTGAAATTTGCATTCTCCTATGGTTATGGTTTCTAACATATCCAGGAGTATGGCAGCAATAAGGCTAATGGTATACTTGTGAACTTTAAACATCTGTGTTGTCTGCTGGTATAAATAGCAAAAAGTCTATTTGAAAACCCTGCATAATAATTACAACCTACAAAATGAAATTAGAGATCATTCTGCAATGCAGTGTTTGATCTCTGTTGCCATTTCTGGACTGCAGAAATTAGACTTTTTTCTCTTTCTCATTAACATGACCTCTTGTGAGGCATTACTTTATATAACTGGCAAACATAACTTAAAATCAGTGGTTTATCTGCTGAAGACATATTACAAATGCTGTTATTCTATAATGTAAAATTAGTAACAAATATTTCCTTCTGAATAGGGTTGTATTCGTTTTTTGAAAAGTTAATATTTTTAAAACATCTAATACTCTAAGTGAATTAGTTTCACATTAAAATGATACTGTGAACATTAACAAAGCAAATCTTTCTGAAAACACATGTACAAGGCCAACATTATGCCTGTACAGTGATTTTTTTCATATGTGCATAACTTAGTCAGAATCAACAAAACAGGAAAACAATTACACTGACAGACTTAAAAATTGTGAGAATGTCAAGATTTACTTCATGATTTCTCTGAGTATTAGGAAGTGACCCCCCACCCACCCACCCTCAGGAACCCAGAGTCTTTTACTGTGGTGCAGTACACCAAACTCAGTCCAAATTCTGCTATGTGTTTTCTTATTTTTCAACTTCTTTGTTTTATTAATAGTGATTTAATATTTATTGACAAGACTGTGAGATAAGAGGGGAACAATTCCATACAATTCCCACCAGTAGCGTGCCATATCCCATCCCCTCCATCAGAAGGTTCCCTATTCTTTATCCCTCTGGGAGTACGGACCAAAGATCTTTTTTATTTTTTAAATTTATTTATTTATTTTCCCTTTTGTTGACCTTGTTGTTTTTTTATTGTTGCTGTAGTTATTATTGTTGTTATAGATGCTGTCGTTGTTGTTGGATAAGACCGAGAGAAATGGAAAGAGGAGGGGATGGCAGAGGGGGAGAGAAAGAGAAAGAGGGGGAGAGAAAGAGAAAGAAGACAGAGAGGGGGACAGAAAGAGAAAGAAAGAGGGGGAGAGAAAGAAAGAAGGGGAGAGGGGTGTCGTTCCGCGCCGCAGAGAAGAGAGAGAGGAGGTCCTGAGCGAAGAGGGAACATAAATCTTTATTTGCGCTGGCACCTCAGAGTTGGGTGCGAGAGAAGCAGGTTGGGCCACGTGGAGGTAGTGAAAATGGCCGCCTCTCGCAGTAACCTTTCCTGCGTCTAAACACCGAAGTGAAGAAGCCGGCAAGAGAGAGAGGTGCGGGAGAAGAAGGGCTTTTATGGGAGTAGCTCTAGTGAGAATGGGAAGGGGAAGGAGTAACCATAGCACTCCAGGGTAGGATAATAACTCTTGTGAGAATGGGAGGGGGGAGGAGTAACCAAAGCACTCCAAATATCGGGGGAAATAGACAATGCCCTGAGGGCACAACATGGTGGAACAGGCACTCTGAGAATGTCCCAACTCTCGGGGGAACTAGCAGTAGCCTGAGGGGACAACATGGCAGATGTGACTGCATCTGCACAATTTCCCAGCAGAGGGGGAGAAAAAGAGGAGGGGAAGACAGAGAGGAGGAGAGAAAGAGAAAGGAAGACAGAGAGGGGGACCTGCTTCACCTCTTGTGAAGCAACTCCCCTGCAGGTGGGGAGCCAGGGGCTTGAACCAGGATCCTTACGCAGGTCCTTGCTCTTCACACCACATGTGCTTAACCCACTGTGCTACCACCCAACTCCCAGGACCAAAGATCTTTATGGGGTGCAGAAGTAGTCTTTTCTTAAAAGCATATTTACATAAGCAATAAATACTCTGAATCTTTTAGATGTGCCTCAGGAAACATAAACTCTGTTCAAGTGGACAGAAAGTAATGTTTAGAGGGAGGTTGTATGACATTAGCTTGTGTTGGCTCCAGATTGGGCAATTATAGGAAAGGAAACTTATTTTCCCAATTACTCAGCTGTGGAGGTTTCTGATCTCTGCATAAAAACAAGTCTCTGTTCCAAATACTGTACAGTAAATGGCAGGCTCTCCTTTGTATGTCACTCTGTAAAAAGTTTCAGAGACTATCTGGAATTTCAACTATTCAGTCTAATATGTAACCATCTACTATGTGCACAACCAAGCAATCAGATACAAGGGGAAAACATTTGGTTTTTGGTCTCACGTTGATCAGAAAGACAACAACACCTAACAAAATACTAGGTTAGCTGAGAAGCAGATCTATACACCATCTCTTTACGTACTGAACTCCAGAGAAAAGAATTCTTCCTGTGTACCGCTCTTGTGATTATTGCAGGACCTTCTACAATGATGAAAAAAAAAAAGTTTCCCAAAAGTCTTTAGTCAGGTTTTATCTTGATTCAATTTGGCCAATCTTGCATTTCTTTTGATTTAGGAATTTAAACTTACTACCAAACATTCAGTTATACACAAATGAGATAAATAATATCCTAAGGGAGTTAAACTCATCATCAAAGAGCAAAATAAGTATAAAAGATATTGGTTGGTTTTATCAATAATTTATATCAGTTCAGGAAGGGTTGTTACGTTGCCACTTGATAAGTTCAACTCGAAAGCAATGGCAGACAGTGACTGGGCAAAACTGGAAGTTGACTTCAGCTGTCTCGGCTAGAAGTGAAGGCTAAAGACTTCACATTGATCTAGAGAACTCATCTGACAGCACATACAAGGAAAAGGATGCAAGCCTGAACTAGAAGAATACAAGCTTTGTAGGACTGGTAAGAAATAAAGAGTGTAAAATCAAGGTATTTAAACTGTAGCTTCCACAAATAGCTGCCTTAGTCAGCATTGCTCTGTCTCTTCTTCTCCCGCACATAACTCCTTCAAGTTATAAAAAGGAGGATACAATATCAAATGCACTAGATGGATGCATTTAACAGCTGCCTGGTCCCATTCAAATTTACTTGTTTCCAAATTAAGTGAAACGTCAGTTCACTATTTTTTCCCAGTCCCAGCATTCTCCAGAACCCATAGCCAGTCAGATCTAGAGTTAGATTTCACACTATATCCTCCACCAAGGAACATAAACAGTCATTCACCATTGTCAGCAATCCTGAACCGAATGCACTGAGCAACCTGGATAATGATAAAATATACCCTCCACTTTTAATATTTATTTTACAGTCTGGCAGTGACATGTGATAGAAATATAATGATACTGTATGATTTCATTCATATGTGTTATTAAAGAGACAAACTAAAAAATGTAATAAACTCAAAAAAGTATCCAGGCAATAAAGGTATGGTCTGTTATTAATAAAACAAAGAATAGATTTAATGTAGATATTAATTTGTAGGCTTTATAGTGGTGTCAGAATCTACACATTTGAAAAATATAAGTAAACTGAATTTTCAGGCAATAGGGTTTAGTGTCACAGACATCAGAATCTCAAACAGATCATAGTCTGTGATGTTACTTGTAGCTAAAACAGACTGGAGAGGAAAGGATGCCTAGGTACTGATGACTTTATCATGTTTTATTGTTATGGACTCGTACAATGCTATAAAATTGAAATACCTACTTTATATAAAAGTTATTTTGACTTTCTAAAGAAATTTATACTTTATTTTCTTAATATGAGAGAGATCTTTAAATCTCTCTTGTGGTGATAGAATATATTTTGTAGTACAAAAGCATTATTGGATCTTTAACAGTTAACTCTCCCACTTTATTTCTGTGACAGATACAAGTAAATTAAAATTAAGTGTTGTCCATTATAGGAAGTATAATAAGGCCTTGTAATTTAATCATTAAGCAGTCATATCCATTTGTTATATCTAGAAATATGTCTGGAATGATATTAATGTTATTATCTTTACTTTGAAACAGTCAATGATCTTTAAGGAAATGTACATACATGGAATATATTTTAAATAATCATTCATACTTAATAACTTTCACATATTCTTCCTTTCTGAAAATTAGATTTACCTTTCAGAACTTTTTAGCATTTCATATTATTTAGATTTACTGGAAATGGATTCTTCTAGTTTTTATCAAAATTCAGTGGAAGGGGCCAGGCAGTGGTGCACCTGGTTAAGCTCACGCATTACACTGTGAGAAGGACCCAGATTCAAGCCCTTGGTCTCCACCTGCATGAGCGATGAAGCAGGGCTGCAGGTGTGTCTGTCTCTCAGATTCTCTCTGAGTCTGTCCAATAAAAAATAAAGTAAATTAAAGAGATTTAAAAAAGAAACTTTAAAAAAATATCCGTGGATAAAGAATTCTGGGGTGACATTTATTTGGAGGACTTTCAAGGATGTCAGTCTGAGGTGCCTGTGAAGTGCCTGTCTTGAACATGTGAGGCTCTGGCTTCCTCAATCCCTGGCACTGTGTCAAGAGCAGCAAGGACTCTATGGGTGGCATAACCACATTTTGCACTGTCTGTTCCTTTTGGTGCTGGCAGGTGCTTTTATAGTAGCATGCATACCTGATGACCTGGGTTTGATCTGTGACATTAGCCAAAAGATGTTCCACTGTCTTTTGGTTTCCAGAGTTTCTGATGAGAATAATACTCATGTTTATCGATATGTTTTATCTCTTTTTTTTTCTATTTTATTTTATGGGACAGAAAGAAATTGATAAGGGAGGGGAAGACAGAGAGGGAGAGAGACCAAGGGACCTACAAACCTACTTCACTGCTACTAAAACTCCCCTCCCCCACCCACTGCAGGTGAGAAGTGAGAACTAGAACCTGGGTCCTTGAGTATAGTAATGGGCATATTTCATCTCGATGTTCTTCATGTTCCTGTTACATTTCAGAGCCTAGATAGTTAACCAGTTCCGATACTTCTTATCGGGAGGCAGACTACCTCTGACAAGACAGAAGGAGCAGCAAATGTTTTTTTTTAGTTATAGGCACACAACCCCCAATCCAATAACTAACCCTCTGTTTTGAGAGTTCCTAGATTAGAAACTTTGGGACGCATTGGATCGACCTTCCCGTGGTGCATCCCGTGAGCACCCATTCATTGGGGAAACTGACGATCCTTCCTAGCCGACTGAATCCACATGGATCCCAGTCACTTTCAAAGCCAGCAACAAGCAGCTCCTGACAGCTTTCAAGCTGTTGGTCCTGCTCTTCGAGTCCTCCAACTTAATGTTGAGGGGCTGTCCTTTGCCAAACGCGTTCTTATTGGTCAACTGGCGATACAGCATCAGGCAGATGTTATCTGCCTACAAGAAACATTTATCAGTCGATGAAGCTGCTCGATTCACCATCAGTGGATTCGATTTAATATGCTATAATCTCCATCCTAAATACAGCCGAGCCATCTACGCCAAATCGTGTCTTGCGGACGTTTACCATATGGCCTCTTCGACCTTCTACGACTCCATTACTATTGGAACTATTCAGCTCATCAACGTATATAAGCCTCCCAGTGCCTCATGGGATAATGAGGTCCTGCCTAGCCCGAATCACCCAGCCGTTTACGTTGGAGACTTTAATAGTCATCACCAAGACTGGGGATATTCCTCCACTCGTGCTGACGGCTCTACCTTAGCCGACTGGGCTTCAGCGAATGACCTCTCCCTATTATACGATCCAAAACAGCCAGGCTCTTTCACAGTGCTAGATGGAATAAAGACTCGTCACCCAACCTATACTGGATTAGCACAGTCAACGGCCAAGCCTTTCCCGCTACGAGACAAGTTCTCAAGATCTTCCCGCACAGTCATCACCGCACAGCTATCATCCACATTGGTCTCCAGCTCCCACTGATTCTGTGCTCGGAGAAACTAAGATGGAACTTTCAGAAAGCAAACTGGCGTCTGTTCAGTGATCTTACCAACAAATCTATTCCTGCAATTCCAATTAACTCTATCTCCTCTGAAGATTCCTACAGGCACTTCCGCCAAGCCATCTTCAAAGCAGCTTCCCAAGCCATTCCTCGTGGGAGATGTGCTAACTATACACCTTGTCTTGATGCTGAATGCGAGCAACTACTAAAGCAGTATGATGAGTCAGGCGACCCAGATGTGGCCGACCATCTCATTGCCTCCCTGGATGCAGCACGCCAAGCCCGCTGACAACTCACGGAAAGTCTGAACTTCACCCACTCAAGTAGGAAGGCCTGGAAGCTTCTTCACAGACTGGGTGCTGGTAGCCAACCCCCTCCCGTCTCCCATCCTCCTGTATCTCCAAACTCAGTGGCCAGTCACCTAACTCAAGTTGGACGTGCTAAGATCGACCCAGTCTGGAAAAGAGAAATTTCCCATGAGTGGTCATCCCACTTCCGGTTATCTTGTCCATCTCCAAAACTCTCTCCCTTTACACTGTCTGAACTGGAAGACGCTTTGAAGAGGGTTAAACCGGGAACAGCTGCTGGCTATGATAACATCACCCCAGAATTCATTCTTAACCTGGGACCCGCGGCAAAGAAGTGGCTCGCTTCATTCCTGTCCCACATCTTGGAATTTGAGTCTATGCCCAAAGTTTGGCGTCGTGCGAAGATTATAGCGGTTTTGAAACCAAAGAAAGACCCAACACTGGCTGCCAGCTATAGACCAATTTCTCTCCTCTCTGTGTGTTACAAACTCCTTGAGAGGCTGCTTCTGTCACATATTTCTCATCTTACAGAGAAATTCCTATCACCTACCCAAGCTGGTTTCTGCCCAGGAAGATCTACCTGCGAACAAGCCCTGGCCCTCTCAACTTACATTGAAAATGGATTCCAGAAGAATTTAAAGACGGGTGCTGTCTTTGTTGATCTCACAGCAGCCTATGACACGGTCTGGCACCGTGGTCTCCTAGATCTCAAGATGCCTGCCTCCATGGGTGGCCAACACTATATCGTTTCCTCTCCAAAACAGAAGATTCCAGGTGCATCTGGGTGACAAGTCTAGCAGATGGAGACTTGTCTCAAGTGGCCTCCCCCAGGGCTCTGTTCTGGCTCCTACGCTATTGAATATTTACATCAATGACCTCCCAGAAACTTCTTCAAGGAAGTTCATCTACGCCGATGACATCTGCTGTGCAACTCAGGCATCCAAGTTCGACATCCTCGAGGAAACACTCACAAAAGACATGTCTCTGATATCTGATTACTGTAAAAAATGGCGACTAATCCCTAGCACTGCAAAAACGGTATCATCTGTTTTCCATCTACACCATGCCTCGGCCTCACGTGAGCTTAATGTGCAGCTTGGCGATACGAGAATCCAGCATGAAGCCCAGCCAGTCTATCTTGGTGTTACTCTCGATCGCACCCTGTCATTTCACGAACATCTCATAAAAACTGAAGCAAAGGTGGGTGCGAGGAATCACATCATTGCAAGACTGGCCAGCTCCTCATGGGGCGTGAGCGCTTCCACACTCCGATCATCATCTCTGGCATTATGCTATTCCACTGCAGAATACTGTGCACCAGTATGGTTCCGTAGCCCCCATGTCCACTTGGTCGACTCCAAATTATATTCCTCCATGAGGATAATTTCTGGAACCATCCGTTCCACCCCGGTTCCATGGCTTCTTAGCAACATCACCCCGCCAGATATTCGTCGGGATGCGGCATCATCTAAGTTCATTTCCCACGTCTACGCTAGACCGGACCTGCCAATATACGCCGATATCTTCGCCCACCCTGTCCAACCCTTGACGTCTCGTCACCCAATCTGGTCCCCTATGCCTACACTGAACTTCTCTGTCCCAGTCTCTTGGAAACAGAGTTGGCAGTCAGCTGAGGTAAAGAACAAACACCTCATCACAGACCCCTGCAAGCGTCCACCCGGCTTTGACCTAGCACGTTATGACTGGGCCCTCCTCAATCGCTATCGAATAGGCCATGGCTGGTGCGCCGCCGCTATGTTCCATCGCTGGGGAGCCAGAGACAACCCGAAATGCCCCTGCGGCTCCAGACAGACTATGACCCACATAGTCAACGACTGCCACCTCTCCAGATTCAAAGGAGGTCTCGAAACTTTACATCAGGCTCAACCTGACGCTGTTGACTGGCTACGGAAGAAGGGCAAACACTAGAAGAAGAAGAAACATTTCAGAAGCACAAATCAAGTTGGGTGGTAGCATGAGGGGAGATGATCATAACACTCCTGAGATGGAACTAAATGTAGGGGAGGTATAGAATCTGAAAATATTTTTTTAAGGTTTTAATAAAAAGGAGAGGAAAGAACTGAGTTGGGACATGCTTTGAATGTTATAAAAACATCAAGATGTTATTATTTATTTAACTCTTGTTATATAAACTATTGTTTTAAGACAACTATTGAATGATTTTTCTCTTATGTGTAATACAGAGAGTTGAAACACATGAACTTGAAAAAAGAAGAAGGAAAAGAAGAAACTGCTGCTGCGACCACTGGCAAACTTCCTCAAGATTTTGTAGAGAACTACAGTGGTTATCACTGGGGGATGGGAGCACAGAACCCCAGGAGTGCAAAGTTACAATATGTAATAGTAATATATATTTCTGGTTTAAAAATTATCTGGTTCATTCCAGGGTGAATTTGCATAAATGTCCAGAGTCTGGTCCAGGGATTAAGAACGCCCCTCATCCTCTTGGAATTGGCGATACAATTTATGCATGCAAGAGAGGGAGCCCCTTAAGGTAAGAAAAGTGGCACCTGGGGCCCTCTGGTGTAGGTGCCAAGGTGTGGGCAAGGGAGGGAGGTACCAAAGACTCACACAGAAGTCTCCAAGGTGGTACCACCCAGTCTTGACGCCTTCTTGACTTCTCCCTTTCTGGACTGGCCTGGGCCCGGGGAGGCTGACGTTATACTCTTGGGCTGGCCTTTGGATCTGCTGTCTTGAGTTGTACTTCATCTTCGGTTGTCAGTAATGGCTGCCAAGGCTACTTCCTCTACCTCAGAGACACCAGATGGGGCTTTCTGGCTGCAGGATAAAGATCTGCCCAGGTATGGAGCAGCTGGGCCACGTTCCTGGGCCTCTCAGCTGGAGTCTTACCCAAAGGCAATCTCTTTGAATCACCTGAGGAGGAACTCCTGTGAGGGCCTGGCCTGAGGCTGGTGTTGACTGATTGCCTGAGTCCCCCTGGTTCTTCCTCACAGCCTGAAGGTGGGAGGGGGGCAGGCAGTGGTGACTGGTGCAGCAGCTTCTCTCTCTTGGAGGGAGGCCACATATGGTGGGGGCTCTTGGTGTGCTGGGCCGGATGGCATCAAACGTGGATGCCTCTCAGCTTCCTGCTTCTGGGCCAGTCAGGCAGACAGAAAAGGAGCCAAGTAGCCCAAAGGCGCTGGTCTGGCTCAGGCCCTGCCTGCACTGAGCTGAAATCAGGGCTGTCTGAGGGAGTGAGCAAACTGTATTAAGATAGGCTTCCACTGTGCTTCTGGCTGGCCAGGTTCTTGTAGGAGGTGGAAGTTGTGCCCTCTGAACAGATGGACCGCAACTGGCCCCTTTCACATCCTGTGCCCTGGGCAGCTGAGGCTGGAAGATCTGGGAGCAGAGAGATGAATGGTCTCCACTGAGATGTAGGGAATATTTTGAGGATGACAAAAAGGTTCCACCTCTTGATTGTGGCTCTGTGAATGTATAATGACCAAGCTTATTATTATTATTATTATTATTATTAAGCTTAAGAACTATGGCATTGAATTTTGTTCTTTTCATAAACTGAATATTGATCTTTTAAACCAAACATGAATGTTTTGCTGAAAAGTCACATAGTAAATATTTTAGACTTCGCAGGACATAAACTTCTGTTAAAACTACACTGATACTTGAAATTTCTATGATTTTCATATGTTGCAAAGTATTATTCCCCTTCCTATCTTTAAGATATTTATAAATGTAGAAGCCATTCTTTATAAGAACTTCTAAAGGTAATTTTGAATCAGAATCCTTTAAATTACTTTTCTTAAAGCAAGGCCTTAAAAGTATAACATTAAGTTATCTGTTAACCACTCTAAGATTAAATTGATCTGAACAGTTTTGGTGAGCAAAAAATAGTGTTGATGATTAAAATAAAAACTGAATGGCTTAGTGCCAATAAAAATATGAGAAAAGGAATCATCTTATGAGATGAGCCAAAGAGAGAAGGAAGAATATGGGATGATCTCACTTATAGACAGAAGTGGAATAATAAGAACAGAAGGGAAAACACAGAACAGAGCTTGGACTGGAGTTGGTGTCTTGCACCAAAGTAAAAGACTCTGGGGTGTGTTGGGGGGAGGGTTCAGATCGTAGAATATGATGGCAGAGGAGGACCTAGAGGGGGTTAGATTGTTATGTGGAAACTGAGAAATGTTACACATGTACAAACTATTGTATTTTACTGTTGACTGTAAACCAATAATCCCAACAATAAAGAGAAAAAAGATGGCAAGGTTTATGATTCAAGCATAGAACATAGTATTTAGTGTTAAAAGCTAAAAATTATGTAAGTGTGATTTTTTTTTGGGGGGGAAGATATTGTATAGAGGGAGAAAAAAGCTGAGTACCAAGAATTAGACACAGCTGGAAGACATGAAATGGAAGAGGAACCAGTGAAGTAAACAAGGAATAATCCACTGGTCAGACA
Organism: Erinaceus europaeus; assembly: GCF_950295315.1. NCBI lineage: Eukaryota > Metazoa > Chordata > Mammalia > Eulipotyphla > Erinaceidae > Erinaceus > Erinaceus europaeus. The sequence continues at coordinate 15,482,302 of NC_080172.1, read as the reverse complement.
GGTTAGATAAGAGGACAGCCACAATTAATTATTTCAGGGAAGCCAGAAAACTCTTGTTCTAGAAGATTCTGTTCCAGAAAAAGAACAGAAGGTTCTCTCAAAACCACATATCAAGGACAAGAGAAAAGCAGTATTTGTTTATTCTGGGGATGTTTTCAGCATTTCCATTCATAATTTTGGAAAAAAGGGAATTATAACAGACTGATAAGACTAGACTTATATATCTATATTTAGTTTTTTCAAGAAAAAGATGTCCTTAGATGGTCAAGGCAGTGGCTCTATGGTAAAACACAGGATTTGCATGCTTAATATTCTGTCTTCCTGGTAAAGCATATGAGATATAAAACATAATATATAATATGTGCATATATATATACATATATATATGTTTTCTTTATTGGTGGAGATTTGAAACTATATGCCTGTACCAACAATTTGTAAAGCAACAGCTCCTCTAAAAGGAAACAAGGCACCCTTAAATTTGGGAGATAATCTGACTTCTGACATGAGAGTAGCCAGTTGTTAACTACATGTTAACATGTAGTAGGGAGTTTTCCTCCTACCATCTCATCGACGTCATCATTGTTTATGTTTAGAGCAAAGACTACATATCCAATTTCAACTTCCTCTAAAATACAACTGAATCAGACAGTCCATTTAAAGATACTGAATAAGCTTTGTATATTTTGCATTTCTGTGATACTGGATTAGTGTGGATGTGTTTTCCTGTTAATTTTACTTCTGCTTTGATACCAAAGTCTTTTTCAGTTATGCTCAGTTTCTGTATTCCTAATTTAATCTTAGCTCACAGGCTGTTGACAACAGACCTACTTAGCCAAAGATAAGACTGCTAGTCTTTCATATGACTTGTGTTGTTTTAAAAAAATTATTAGTGACTTAATGATTAACAAGATTGTAAGATAACAGGGATACAGTATGTTCCATACAGTTCCCACCACCAGAGTTCTGTGTCCCACCCCCTCCAATGGAAACTCCCCTATTCTTTATCCCTCTGGAAGTATGAACCAAAAATCCTTTTTTTTTTTTTTTGGCTCCAGGATTATCGTTGGGGCTCAATGCCTGCACTATGAATCCAATGCTCGTGTGGGCATTTTTTGGATAGGTCAGAGACAAATTGACAGGGGAGAGGAAGATAGAGAAGGAGAAAGGAAGATAGACACCTGCAGACCTGCTTCACCACTTGTGAAGTGACCCCCTGAAGATGGGGCGCAAGGAGCTTGAAGTGGGGTCCTTGTGCAGGTCTTTATACTGCATACTGTGTGTACTATGTGTGCTTAACCTGGTGCACCACTACCCAGCCCCCTGGATCAAAAAGGTGGAAGGTCTGGCTTCTGTAAATGCTTCTCTCCTGGACATGGGTATTGGCAGGTCGATCCATATCCCCGGCCTGTTTCTATTTTTTCCTAGTGGGGTAGGGCTCTGGAAAGGTGAAACTTTCGGATATATTGGTGAGGTTGTCTGCCCAGGGAAGTCAGGATGGTGTCATAGTATCTGTGTTGCTTTTAAAAGAAAATAAAAACTTGTAAACTTTTAAAGAATTCATTAATTTCATCATAAGCTAGTTAATCAAATATTAAAGATGATGGGAATAGCCTTCTTTTAGAATCATTACTGAGTTCGTCTGTTGCATAATAATTATATAGTATATGTAGTTTATTATAAAAATGAGGGAGAATACAAGTTCTGGAAAAGGATGACCGAGAACCTAGTAGGGGTTGTACTGTTATGTGGAAAACTAAGAAATGTTATGCACGTACAAACTATTGTATTCATTGTCAAATGTAAGACATTAATCCCCCAGTAAAGAAAAAAATTTAAAAAAACAACTGAAAAAAAAAAGAGGAACTCAACACCTTATGCTTCTCTGTTTTGAAAGAAACAGTGTAAATCATGAGCTGAGATAAGGTTCTTGCTACAATTGGAAAAGCTGGCAAATTCTGGAATGTCTCACCAACAGAGACTCTTTAACATCTTTCTCCTGGTAATCTTTTTATTTATATATTTGAGATAATGCAGCATATCTAAATAGTAATCAATAAAAAAGCAGATGTTGGGGGGGGGCTCTCAGTGATGCACTGAGTTAAATGCACATAGTACAAAGTGCAAAGACCTGGGCTTGAGCCCCTGGCTCCCCACCTGCAAGGAGGTCACTTCACAAGCTGTGAAGCAAGTCTGCAGGTATCTATCTTTCCTCCCCCCCCTGTCTTCCCATCATCTCTCAATTTCTCTCTATCCTATATATAAAAAAAATTGAATAAAATGACCACAAGAGCTGTGGGTCCATAGTGTAGGCACTGAGCCCCAGAGATAAGCTTGGCAGGGGAAAAAAAAGCCAGACAGTTAAATGCCATAATATGAATTACTAAGATATTTTATTATCTGCCATTATTCTTTCCTAATAATGAACAAACTAGTGAGCACAAAACAATCATTTAATCTTTTTTTTTTTTTTGCTATGCTCTAATCAGTGAAATAGACATGAGGATTTCTTTTGTTTTCTCCCCAATTTATTAGAAGTCTAGTCATTTACAGTATAGTTGTTGACACACAGTTCCATCTCATGTCCCTCTGCAAAACACTTTGTCCCCAAACTAAGTCCTTTTCCCTTATCCTCTAGGACCCCAGTGCCCCTCTGTTCCATCCTAATTTTCTTCCCTAGAGTCTTTTGCTTTGGTGCAATACACCATATCCAGTCTTAGCTTTGCCTTATGATTTAGGTCGTTTTATGAAATAATTTACTAACAAAACTGCAAAAAAGTATGACATTTTAATTAAAAAACTACAGAACATCTTAAGTTTATTGTATACAGTAATTACATTTGGGGAGAAAGAAAACAAAATACAGAGAAACCAAGAAAAAGAATAAAAAAGAAGAGAGAAGAAAAAAGAAAACATATACCAACATTTAACATCCAGAAAAAACTCCTATCTTGGATATGGACTACAATTTCTAGAGAGGGTTTGTTTCCCCAGTGCCTTAACTATATGTGGCATGTTTTCATATGTAAGTATTTTTTAAATAACAGCTAAGGCTGAATTTATTATCTGATTGTAGCTAGGATAACCTCAGATTCTGATTTTCCCCAAGACACTTCTGGCTTTCTTGGGATTCCTAGTTTAGTTTGTTATCACGGCATTTTTATTAACTTCATGTCCTTTCAACCAAGCAAATACATCACAAATCAATGTCTGAGTGATATGGTAATGTATAGGCATTAATAAGCTTCCAGCAAGGATCAGCATGGTGGAAGCTATTTTACTTGGTACAGCAAAGCTACCAACTTCATCTTAGTAAAAATCTAGATTCTAATTACCCTCTGTATACAAGGATGTTTTATAAATTCTCTTCTTACCATCTTCAAGTCATTCACTGACTTATATAATAGTTGGATGTCTACCAAATGCACTGTTGGTTTTATAGTTAACAGATGGATTTGCTCCTATCTCCAGGGTACTGGATTGCCACTTTTATAGTTTAATGCATGGAGGGAGAGCCACCAGAAGTTCCTCTGGTCTCTGAACCTCCGCCTGGGGGAGAAATCAGTAAAGTGAAAGATGGATCCAGTAACTAGCCTTTCCCAAACTTAGTGGTATGCATTCAAATATCTTTTCTTTCTTCAACAAAATTAATCTGTACAGTAATTTTATATATATTATTAAAAAATACATATATATATATATATATATATATATGGAGGGAGAGGATGGAAGAGGGAGGAGAAAGGAGAGGAAGAGAGAGAGGGAGAAAGAACAGCAGAGCACAGAGAACTGCTCTGATATATGTGGTATTGGGAATCAAGCATGGAGTTTCACTTCTGCAAGTCTTCTACTAAACCATTTGAACCACCTCCTTGGCCCTTTGTTTATCATTCCTTTAAAAGTGTTTTGGAAGTTTAGTATGGGAAATTTTACTCACAATGACTCACAATATAATGCAAACTAGAGTTAAAAATAAGGGATGTAAATATAATTAGGTTCTGTGGCTTGGGATGCCTGCTCATATTCTCAAGTGACTTTCACAACAGCAACATTTAACTTTGTAATAGTAGATAATTGTCATATGTGGGTGTTTACTATTTCTCTTGTGATGAATGTCAAGGAGAAAATAATATTTCATTTCACATTTTTGTCTCATAGCCAATTTTTCAAAAGCACAATTCCTACACTTTTTCCATAGTAAAAGATACATTTTCCAGTAGCACTTCTTTCAATTTGCTCTCAATCACTTACTTTCCTTTACTTAACAAAAAAGCATTTTAAGTTGAACATTTCTTTTAAGACCAAAATAAATCTAAAATCATCAAAATGTGTTTTATACCGTTTGATATTTGCAGTTTAAGAGCATTAGACAGTATCTTCTACTCTTCAAGGAAACAGAATATTCACTTCATATGGTTGAAAATTTAACAAAATAGCAAAAAAAAAAAAAAAGGATTTTAGCCTGTCCCTATACTTAATTCTCTTCCTTTCTTATAATAATTCTCTCTAAAAAATTGGATTTAAGACATCTTGGACTTGAATCTCAGCTGTTTGCTACGTATTGTTAAGGTATCATTAATTCTGTGAACCTCAGCTTTCCATTTGTACAGTGGGACTATCAATGCCACTTAATTACCTGGCATAAAAGTTAGTTATTCAAACTTAAATAAAATAAATGTAGGATATGTACTTCACAGATATAAACTGATAGTGTCTTTATTGCTAAAAAATATTTGCACAGATACTCTTATTCATAATCTGGTTGTTTAATTTCTGTGTATGGTACATTCCTACCAGTTGAGGTAGCCTGTTACAAAGTTGTGTTTCAAGAAATAAGGTAATGGCACAGAGCAAAACAGGATTTTTGTGGTTGAATGTTTCACATGACTAAGAATGACTTCTTTCCCAGAACAGATAGCGAATACCAACCCAGGCGTTATTCTGTTTTATGATAGATTATAGATTTAATTCCTGATTATCTTACTTAAGGCATTGGCATTCATTTTTCTTCACTGAAAGAGTCTATTTGCTATAGCATCATTTCACAATATGCTGGGGGTGGGGAGCAGGGATTTGTTAATGCTTCCACAGTTGCTAATATCTTCAGAATAGAGAAAACGATTTTTTAATTTGGCTGGTAAGTAAGCCTTTTGTGGACTAGTCTTTGTCTGTCACTGCTCCCAGCATCAGACTCAACTCTGTGAATAGCAAACCACCAGGCACCTCCAATCCCTCAAAATGTGCTAGACTTTCTCTTAGTTTTGCCCTGTGGAGTTGCTGTCTCTCTGCTGCCCTATCCCTCCTAACTCAACTTATTTGCTGGGCACCAGCTTCCTGAGATGTTTCTTTGGCCACCTCCCACCCTTTACTGATGTAGGTATCCCAACATTATGCCTTCATACTCTGCTCACCTCTCTTCCCACACTTAGTATAACTCTACCCCAATTTCTAGTTTTTGAAGCAGTCTCCAACATCAAACTATAGCCCATAACCTTCTTAGGCAACTGAACTTCTTCATTACTATAAACCCAACACAGTGTTCCTGCAAATAACAAAACCTTCATAAAAAATGGCTGAATTGCATCATCTCCCCAGACAAGAACTTGGGTCCACCTGCATATCAGATGTCAGGCTCAGGCAAAATCTAGTATAGTCATGGGCCCTTTGGAATATACCTGAAATAGATCTACTAGCTGTTTCCAAAACAGAGACCTCAGATCTTCAACTGCAAAATTCGAGCCTTTAGGTTCACAATGAGTCAACAATTTGTTTGGCTTTATATCTCAATCCTTTTTTCTGCCACCAGGTTCCAGATACTACTATGATGCCAACTGGACTTCACTGGGCAGACAATCTACCAATGTGTCCTGGAGCCCTGCTTCCTCAGAGCTCTGTCCTACTAGGGAAAGAGAGAGACAGGCTGGGAGTATGGATCGACCTGCCAATGCCCAAGTTCAGCCGGGAAGCAATTACAGAAGCCAGACCTTCCACCTTCTGCACCCCATAATAGCGCTGGGTTCATATTCCCATAGGGTTAAAAAATAGAAAAGCTGTCAGGGGAGGGGATGGGATATAGAGTTCTTGTGGTGAGAATTATACCCCTCTTATCCTATGGTTTTGTCAGTGTTTCCATTATATAAATAAAAATAAAAAAGAATAAGCATTATTTTAAAAAAATGGCTGATGGAGTAGGGCACCGAAGTAAAAATCTCTGGGTTGAGGGCGAGGGCAGAAGCTCAGCTTCACTGGGGAGGGTGGGGGGGACGAGGATGGGATGGGACACAGTCTTTTGGTGGTGGGAATGGTGTTTATGTACACTCATATTAATTTGTAGTCATATAAATAACTATTTAATTATTACTAGAGGGGAAAAACTGGCTGAATGTCTCAAACTTTTTAATATACACACCATAGGTTGAGTCTTTGATATGTTCACTCTGTTAAAACCTTAGACCAGGGAGAACAGAAACAACCAGTGGCACAGCTATATACAAATAATGTCAAAGGACATAAATTATGGTGATGGTGTGTATGATACAGCAAATCCTAACAAAGGGAATTTTCAAAGTTAACCCAACTGCCAAAAAAATATGATTATAGCAATAACTACCTATTGCCTTCTTAAACCCTAAGACAGCAGGAGCCTCCCACTTCCTCTACAGAGCCTCTATTTTCCCCAGACCTGAAACCTCTAGGGTGGGGCTCAGTTTCCTGCATGCTTCTCTCAATTCATACCAAATGATGTTGCATTTGCTGATCCCAACCTAATCAATGCAATGAGTACCACCTCAGCATGCTTCACTTCAGACTGTGTCCAGAGAGGTCAGTCATGGAGTGTCAACTCCTCAGCCTCATTACTCGGTGAGACCTTTCCTTTCATAGTATTCTCTAATTCCATTCCAGGGGTTCACTTCCTAACAAAGTCCCAAAACCTAGATATAGACCAGGTCCCATGAGATAGAGCATATGCTTACATGTATCCATAAATTAGGGCAGAATATATACCTGAAAGCAAAAGTGCACAATAGTCTGCAGTGAGTAATATAAAGTTGATAATGAAATAGTGTCCACTTAGACATAGATACCCTCCTCACCTTATTTCCTATTACACTTCCCTCACTCACTCCAAAGCTAACCTTAGCAAAGTAAGGACTGCAAAAGCTGAATAAGGGCAAGAGATTGGCAGCTATCTACAAAATGGAGACCCCTAACTCTTCATCTGCACTATTCCAGGTTCATGTTTAGTCAATAGCTTTATATGTTAACTCTCTTTTCAGCCATCAGGTTCCAAATGCTACCATGATGCCAACCAGACTTCCCTGGACAGACAACCCCACCAATATGTCCTGGAGCCCCGCTTCCCCATCGCCCCATCCCACTAGGGGAAGAGAGAGGCAGGCTGGGAGTATGGATCAACCTGTCTATGCCCATGTTCAGCGGGGAAGCAATTATAGAAGCCAGACCTTCCACCTTCTGCATCCTACAATGACCCTTGGTTCATACTCCCAGAGGGATAAAGATGAGGAAAGCTATCAGGGGAGGGGATGAGATACAGAGTTCTGGGGGGTGGGAATTGTGTACCTCTCTTATCCTATAGTTTTGGTTCCTTTTTATAAATTAAAAAAATAGAAAAAAAGGCTGAGTACATGACTGAATATGTTAGAGTCCCTTCCCAGTAAAACCAACTATATTAATTGGGACCTGGAAAATGGAAGACAAGAAAGAAAAAAAAAAGATCTTTCTATAAACAGTTTCTGTGCCTCAAGGGATTAACTAACGAATAGGTTTAGCTGCAGCATCTGTGCCATTTTCTTTACACAAATGTGCTAGAAGTCTTATACTGGGTGCTCTCTTTGGCAACTGTTCCTATAGGTTCAGATGCCAAGTAAGCAAGGGTATGAAGGTATGTAAATGCACATTTTTAATAGGCTGTTAAGTAGGAACAGAACCGATCTATAGTGTGAAGGGATGAAAGACAAGGTACTGGGAAGGCAATAAAAGCTAAAGTTTGTGTGTGTGTGTGTGTGTGTGTGTGTGTGTGTGTGTGTGTGTGTGTGTGTGTGTGTGTGTATGTTTAAAAGCCTGGGGGTATACATAAAAAGACAACACACCTTACCACCTTTAAACCACCTTATTGCGGTTTAAAGTAATTTCAATTAAAGCCGATGAGGCAATAGTTGTGCCTAAAAGAAAATTTACTAAAATCAAGGAACTAAAACCCAACATCCTAATTTTGGCTTCCTCTAGATGGTTTTGCAAATATTTCAGACAGGGTGGTTTTTACACATCACCACCCTTAAAAAGGGAAGGCATATTTTATAAAAGTACTCAAACACAGCTTGTGATTTTTAGAACAAATATAAACACATGGGATTTATAAGACAAATTATAGCCCAATAGTCTCTGAAAAATAAAACTTGAAAATGTGAAGAAGCAGTCTAGATTTATATGAGATGTTTATAGTTTGTAAAACAATCTAGCCATTATTTATTTACATGTCACTGATGAAAACAGTCATTCTAAATATTTCATTATGTGGCAAAAAGATGGTTGTGATCATTTATGTGATTATTCAGTAATAATAAAGTCCAGACACAGAGAATCATCAACCCATCCTTCAGTAATATATTATACAGGTGAAATAGATGTCTCTCTCTCTCTCCCCCCCCTATCTCTCCTCTCTCTCATTGCTGCCAGAATTATTGGTGGGGCTAAGGTGCCAGCACTACAAATCCACTGCTCCCTGCAGCCATTTTTGCTTTTTATTTTTTCTTTCTTTCTAATTTTTATTAGATAGAATAAAGAGAAATTGAGAGAGAGCAGAGAAATGGAGCCCCTGTGAGTGGGGAGCTGGGGGCTCAAACCCGGGACCTTGTGAGGATCCTTGCACATAGTACTAAGTGCGCTCAACTGGGCGCACCACTGCCTTGCCCCCCTATATAGACTTCTCTGTGCTTGCCTACTTTTTTTCTCTAAGGCATCATTGACCTTTATCTCTGTAATTATGTTGTTCCCTTCTCTGATGTATTTTATACATGTGTGTGACATTAATAGGCTTGAGACATTAAAAGTTGGATCTTTTTCATTGTAGTAATATATGAAGCTGATGCCAGTGACATATTAAGCATTTATCATTTTTTAGTTATTTCTTTTAAGTGGTAGTGACACTTTAAGAAAGGAACAGTCTCTTGCTATTATAAGCATACTATGGTGGTTTCCTTGGGGGTAGAGGTGAGCAAACAACTTTGGTGGTGATAGTGCTGTAGAAGTATTCACTTATTACCTTATAAGTAATTATTAAATCACCAATAAAGATAATTAAAAAAATAAACTCAAGTGGATCACTTAAAAGTCACCTTTAAATTTTGAGCAGTATTCTAAGATAAAGGCTCAAAACCCAGTATGTCTTTCAAGTGTCTACATGACCTGGGTTCTACTCATTTCTTTAAAAAGTTACTTATTTATTTACTTTACCAGAGTACTGCTCAGCTCTGGCTTATGGTGGTGCAGGGGATTGAACCTGGAACCTTAGAGCCTCAGGCATGAAAGTCTCTTTGCATAACCCTTATGCTATCTACCCCCACTGTTTAAAAATTATTTATATATTATTTTATTATAAAGAGGACAGAGCAAAACTGAGAGGGGAGGGGTGAGAGAGAGAGATATAAAGAGAGACACCTATAGCACTGCTTCGCTCCTTGTATAGCTTTCCACCTGTAGGTGAGGAACAGGGCTTGGAGTCAGGTCCTTGTTCATGGTAGTGTGTGCTAGCACCTGGCCTGGTCCTACTCACTTTTCTAACTGCATAGCCCACATTCTATACCCAGCTAAACTAGTCAAGTTTCAAGTTCCCTAACTCAGTCTTTGCATATTAATTTTACAATCATTCCACGAACAGGTAAAATGCAAACAGGATGAGCAAGCATTGTTCAAGGTACTCTCCCAATCACATGCTGCTGACTTGGACTGAAAAACCGGAGAGTTCAAAATCTCTCTTTTTTTCTTGCTATGGAAGTTTCATGACACCAAGCTGACCTCTTAAGCTAAAAGAGAGAGGCAGAGACAGAAAGACAATGGGGAAGACACTACAGCACAAGTTTCCTCCAGTGTGTGGTGGCTGAATTCCAACCTGGGTTCTTGTAATGGTAAAGCAAGTGCCCTCCTAGATCAGCTATTTTGTGGCCCGTAATTCCTCTTGGGCATGACACTCTGCCAAGAATCTCCCACATCACATGTTATGATTTTGTAGCTGCCTGTATGCTCTTTTGCAGAATTTATAATGTTTTTGTGATTATTGCTTTATTAAAATCTACCTTCCATTGTAGAAACAACTGCTTTGATTTTATGTGTTCTGTTTGGGATTTTTTTTCTTTGATATTTCATTTTATTCTTTTGCCATCAGGGTTATCACTGAGGCTTGATACTTGCACTGCTCCTGGAGGCCATCTTTATCCCCATTGTTGTTGTTGCTGCTGCTGCGACTGTTGTTGGACAGGACAGAGAGAAATTGAGAGGGGAGGGGAAGACAGAAGGAGAAAGATAGACACCTGTAGACCTGCTTCACATCTTGTGAAGCAACGCTCCTGCAGGTGGGGAGCCAGGGGCTCCAACAGGGATCCTTGTGCTTGAGACTATGTACGCTTAACCTGGTATACAACCGCCTGACCGATTTCAGTTTATTTTTATTGCCACCAGGGTTATTACTGTGACTCAGTACCTGCATGATGAATTCACCTTTCCTGGTGGCCATTTTTCCTTACATTTATTTCATAGAACTCAGAGAAATTGAGAGGAGAAAGACAGAAAAACATCTATAGCTGCTTCTCAACATCTACAGCTGCTTCTCATGGGTAGGGACTGGGGACTTGAACCCATATCTTTGTGCATGGCAGTGTGCATGTTCAGTTGGGTGTACCACTGTTTGGCCTAAGTATTTTATTTCAATGAGAGAGGGTAATCTAGAGATCATTCTTCTTCTGTTCTCCATTAAACCCTCAACAGCTGATGTGATGACTGAACTAATAAAACCTGTGATTAAATAAATGATGAGAGATGGTGCCTGTTGAAATATTTTTAGAAATAAAATGACTCTAGAATGTATTACTGATGTAAGTAACAGCAAAATGTAATTTCATGGAAAATAATAAAGGACCTTCTAATTAAAGATATATTGGTCTCCAATATAAATAGCTAAAAACAAAATGCTCTACACAACAAAGCACCCAGGGAAATCAATGACAAATGCTGTCATTTAGTTAGCCAAGTGAAAATCAAGAGTACACTAGAGAATCTCCATAACAAACCAGATTCTTTCTTGATGTCCTATTTCATTTGGAAATTTAGAAGCTTACTAGAGTCCCCTTACCTTCAACCCCACACATATCTCCACTTATCCCAAAGAACAGACCAAGATGTGTTATCTGGTGACTTTATCTAAACAGATATATTCCTTTTGGGATTTTTTTTCCTATTTAATTTTATAATCGATAAGAATTTGGTTCAACATCTGATTACTCATCTCACTCCAAAATCAGAAAGCATGGGGACCAGCACAGCAGGTTAAGTGCACATTACACGAAATGCAAGGACCAGTGTAAGGATCCCGGTTCCAGCCCCCAGCTTTCCACCTGCAGGGAAGGTCGCTTCATGGGTGGTGAATAAATACATTAGTTTATTTAAAAATAAATACAACAGGGAATAAATACACTACTTTATTTTTTAAAAGAAGAAAAAAGAGATATGGAGAGAAAGACGAAACATTTCTTTTTAGCACAGACTCACTAAGGATTTGTAAATGTGAAAAGAAATAAAAATACTAGAATTGCAGTCAGACGGTAGCACAGCGGGTTAAGCGCACATGACGTGAAGCACAAGGATGGCATAAGGATCCTGGTTTGAGCCCCTGGTTCCCCACCTGCAGGGAGGTCACTTCACAAGCTGTGAAGCAGGTCTGCAGATGTCTATCTTTCTCTCCCCCTCTCTGTCTCTCCTCCTCTCTCCATTTCTCTCTATTTTATCCAACAACAACAGCAATGATAAAAATAATAATGACAAGGAGGGCAACAACATGGGAAAAACAGCCTCCAGGAGCAGTGGATTCATACTGCAGGCACCGAGCCTCAGCAATAACCCTGGAGGGAAAAAAAAACCCAAAAAAACAAAAAAACCAGAAAGCTAGCAAGTGAACAGGATTCTAGTTTCAGCTCTACCATTAAATAGTGTTGAATAACTCAGGGTTTCAATTTCCTTTTTTGCAAATCAAAGTGCTTATAGGCTAAATGATATTAGAGTTTATAGAATTAATGCTTGACTTTATTATTTATTAAGAGAGAGAGAGAGAGAGAGCTGTTAAAAACAAGAAAGAATGGAATCAGGAAGTACCAGAGCACTGCTAAGTTCTGGCACATGGTGAAGTGGGGAACTGATCTTGTGACCTCTGAGCCTTCAAGCATTAAAGTTATTTATTTTAACAGGTTAAGCTACCTGACCCAAAATGAAGACTTCTTTTTTTTTTGGCAGACCGTCTTTCTTTCTTTCTTTTCTTTTTTTTTTTTCCAGCTAGAGGGTGAGAGACCATAGAAAGGAGAGAAACCATAGTGTCATTTCAACAATTCTGAAGTTTCCCCTTTCAAAGTGCCCCCATGTGATACTGTGTGAGAGGAAAAGTGTCTAGGCCCCACCAACTATAACCTTTTTAGTAGTTGCAGAACAATATAGTTGTAGTAATTGTAGAAGATAAATAGTTGTAGATACTCTGTCCCTTCTTGAAGCTTAGAGAAAGGAGGTTAAATATACGAAGTTTCTTTCTGTAGAAAACTGGTTCATTTCCTCAGCCATACACAAGCCCCATCAAAAATGAATACATCATTAATACTTAAGTGGTAAAGCAGTTCTTTGGAACCTTAGCAAATTTAATCCTTTCAGTATGTGAAGTTAAGAATCAAACTTTGAGCTATCATGTCTCTAAACAAAAGTAACCTTTAAAATACACATGATAGAACAAATAATAGCACATCATTAAAATACTGGTGAAACATTCATGATTGATACCAAATATTTATATAGGCTGGTATAGACTTCAACAAAAGAAAAATAATAACCCAATCAAAAATGAACTGAATGGAGAGTTTTGTAAAGAAGAGATACAGAATCATATGAAGAAATGCTCCTCTTCTCTTATTAGAGAAGTGAAAAGTAAATAGGAAATGAGCAGGGTTGGAGAAGATATATAGAGAGAGACTCTGTTACAGGGTTAGTGAGAATGCAAACTGGTTACAGGTGTAACCTTTTAAGCTGTGAGGCAGGTCTGCAGGTGTCTATCTTTCTCTCCCTCTCTGTCTTCCCCTTCTCTCTCCATTTCTCACTGTCCTATCCAACAACAACGGCATCAGTAACAACAGCAATGATAACTACAGCAATAAAACAACAATTTTAAAATATTTTTTTAAAAAGAAAAGCTTCAGAGAGAGTCCTTAAAAAAAGAAAAATGAAAATATCTTATGGTACAGTAATAAGCATTTATCCAATGAACACAAAAAAACCAATTCAAAGGAACATATACAAATAGGTGCGTTATTCACAGTAGCCAATGAGTGGAACTAGCCTCAAAACCCCCTGACAGATTATTAGATAAAGAAGTTATAAGATATATATTCCATAGAATACTACTCTGCAATAAAAAAGATGGTATCATGTCTTTTGGATCAAAATGGATAGAATTAAAGGCAACCATGCTTAGTGAAATAAGGGGTGAACAGCAACTACCAGATGGCTTCACTCATGTGGAATCTATAAAATGGAAACACAAACTTGCAAAAGAAAACAAATAATGACTAGGAATGAACAAAATACCAGAAATGAAAAAACTGTCTTCAGGATGTTGTGAGGACTATGGTGGTTATCATTGGGAAAATGGGGCAGGTGAGGGGGGGACTGAACTTTAGTAGTGGGTGTAGTGTGGCACTATACCCTGTAATCTTATAATCTGGTAAACCACTATTAATCACATATTAAAAAGTGATTTGACAAAATATACTGATTAATTCACTTAGGACAAATGATTACAGAATTCATCCCTTTTTTCCAGAATGACTTTTAATTTATACCAGTTAAGACCTACATGACCAAGACTGCTAGTGAGGGTCAAGTAGATGTTTTAAACACACACACATACACACACACACACACACACACACACACACACACACACACACACACACACACGGGAATTGATGGCTTACAGTCGACAGTAAAATACAATATTTTGTACATGCATAACATTTCTATGCAACAACACAACCCCCACTAGGTCCTCCTCATTTAAACATATATTTAACAATGATTTTGCTTTCCTTGCTACCTAAAAATTATCTTTATTTAATTATTGGATAGAGACAGAAATGGGGGGGGAAGGGTATGATAGATAGGGGGAAAAGACAGAGAGACACCTGCAACAATACTTCACCACTTGCAAAGCTTTTCCCCCTGCAGGTGGGGACTGGGGGCTCAAACCCAGGCCCTAGAGCATTGTTCATACATGTGCTCAACATGTGGTCCATCTTTCCTGCTACTTATATCATAATTAAGTAAATATCAGCATATTTGTTTACAAAAAATGGAAATGAATTGTAGAGCTAGTTTTAGTCTGTAAATGTAAAAGCAAAATATTCAACATTTAATTCTATAATTTTGATCTGAAAACACCCACAACAGTCTGCATCAATTTCTTAGCCCAGAAAAAATTAATTATTTTAAATCCATGTCTTTTCTATTTTAGGCTGACTACCATTTTCATCTACACTATATCCCTGGTTTTAATTAGAGAAGCTTCCTTTTGTTTCCCCAACATTAAAGCATCCTTGCCTCATAGTTTTTATAATAATCCTCTAGAAAGCTTATAGAAGAATCCTCTAGGAAGTTAACATTGATTTGATTTTTTGGTAAACACAGTCCTTTCACAGTTCACTAGGACAGAAACAATCATGATGGTTCAAATAATAAGCAATGGACCACAGGCTAGATCATCCTGGAATTAGTGTGTTCCTTATCAGTTTACTGCAAGGATAGCAAAATAAGTCTTCAAATCTTTAAAGTACTTATTGCCATGTGTGTGGAATATTGGGGAGGGTTGGTTATGGAGTCATTTGAACTTAAGTCACACCGTTATATATAGTCAACATGTGGGAAAAGTAAAACATACTTTTAATTATCCTTAGAATTCATTCAAGTGTTATTTAAGTGTGATTCAGTAACCTTATGATTCATTCAACATTTAGTGAGTATAGACATCAGAGTTTGTAACATGAAAATATAACACATACTGTCTATCTTCAAGGAACCAGAAGGTCAGTTAGAGAAAAAGTAATGGAAATTATGTTACAGCACATAAAACTTATGATACAGAAAACTATCCAGTTGTTGGGAGCTCAAAGAAAACACATTGAAAGCTGTTTAGAAATCACTCTTGTAATCTTTGCCTTCTGAATTTTAAACATACAAAAAAGGATAGAAATTTGACTCAAGGGCTCAAATTGTTAATACATTCCTAATAATGACCTGTTTTTGAAATATTCAATCTCTTAAAAGCTTGGACTAGGGAGAACAGAAGCAACTGGTGGCATTATCTTATAAAATGCAGCTATATATAAGTAGCATAAAAGGACACAAATTATGATGGTAGGGAATGTTCTATTCTCCAGAGGGAGGTTGGACAACATACTCTACCTATGACCTGCGGAAGATGGGTCCTGAAATTAGTGCAGCCTGGAATGTTCCTAGCTGTGACCACAGAATGTGAGCTCAGACCTACAGGGACCTAGAGGTTACATAAGACCCCCAGATCAAATCAATGAGGTTTATAGTTAACAATATTTATATACTATTTCCATATTTGGGAGCTACTTTCTTCCCTGATCCAGTTTTCTAGTCCTTCTTTCAACTATGACAACATCTCCCCAGACAATAATCTGGGTCCACCTGCATATTAGATGTCAGACTCAGGCAAAAATTAGTAAAGTCACGGGCCCTTTGGAATATACCTAAAACAGACCTACTAGCTTTTTCCAAAAAGGAGACCCCAATCTTCATCTGCAATATTCATGTCTTTAGGTTCATGATTAGTCAACAATTTGTTCCTCTTTATATCTTAACTCTTTTTCAGCCACCGGGTTCCAGACCTAACTTCCTTGGGCAGAGGACCTCACCACGTGTCTTGGAACCCTGCCTGCCCCACTAGGGAAAGAGAGAGGCAGGATTGGAGTATGGATTGACCTGTCAACACCTATGTTCAGTGTAGAAGCAACTACAGAAGCCAGACATTGCCCCTTCTGCACCCTACAATGATCCTGGGTCCATACTCCCAGAGGGCTAAAGAATAGGGAAGCTATCAAGGGAGGGGATTAGATATGGAGCTCTGGGGGTGGGCATTGTGTGTAAATGTACCCCTCTCATCCTATAAGATTGTCAATATTTCCATTTTATAAATAAAAACTAAAAGAAAAAAAAAAGAAATTCAACTCAATAGGCAGGGTGGAACCACATAGCAGGAGTTATCACACTTGCGGAAGCTCTGGTTTCTCTTCCTCTCTCTGCATCTCTATCTGAATGAAAAAAGTGGACCGGAGCAGTGAAAAGTCTGACACCAGATTGAATAAAAAATAATGTAGCACTTTCTTTTCCATACACAACTTAGGAATCACAGATGTTGACTTAAATGGGCCATATGGTCCTCAATGAGTACACTGCAAATGAATCTTGTTGATTGCTCAAAATTAGAATACTAAGGAGTGTGATTATACTTTAAACTATATTTCAGAGTGTTGCTTTGAGGGGGTATGAGGAACTCTGAATATATGTGTGACTAGTATATGTCTAGTGGATTTGGAGATAGTGATTTTATTTAAGAAAGGGTTAGCAAATATATATATATATATATATTTTCCCCTCCAGGGTTATCACTGGGGCATGGTTCTGGCATTATAAACTCACTGTTACTGGTGGCTATTTTATTATTATTATTATTGGATAGGACAAAGAGAAATTGAGAGAGGAGGGGAGCTAGAAAAGGAGAGAGAAAGATAGACACATGCAAACCTGCCTCACCGCTTCCTTCTGCAGGTGGGGAGCTGAGGGCTCGAACCTGGATCTTTGTGTGGGTCCTTGCACTTAATACTATGTGCACTAAACCGGGTACACCACCGCCCAGCCCCGCAAAATTGTTTAGGTTGTTAACCAACAGTACAACAGTCTACTGATTTTTAAAGCACCTCAAGCCTGGACTATGAAAGCAGAAAAGATAGTTCAGGGCAACTACAGATGTCATCTATTAGCTTCCTGATTTATTTTTCTTTGAGGGGGTATTTTTTTCGTTTTGTTGCCCTTGTTTCTTGTCGTTGCTGTTGTTATTATTGTTACTATTGCTGTTGTTGTTGGATAGGACAGAGAAAATTCGAGAGAGGAGGGGAAGACAGAGAGAGGGAGAGAAAGATAGACATCTGCAGACCTGCTTCACTACTTGTGAAGCAACCCCCCTGCAGGTGGGGAGCCAGGGGTTCAAACCGGAATCTTTGGTCCTTACACTTCATGTCCTGTGCATTTAACCTGCTGCACTGCTGCCCGGCCCTGGCTTCCTAATTTCTTTCCCAGGATTCAAACTGTTAATAATATATTGCTTTGCTTTGTCTTCTATGTAACTACAAGGACTATTTATCCAGCCAAAGAGATATTTTCCAAACATAAACTCTGTAGTAATTCCTTTTATAATATCTCTGATCTTTAACAAGACTATTTTTAGTTAATAAAACATCAAGCCATACTTTATAGGATGCCTGCAGAGTAAATTCAAGGGGTAAGAGAAATAGCCCCTAATAAGAGCTGGCTTTTTCTACTACTAATGGCTACCTCCTTCTGACCCAAAGGAGTTAAACCGCAGTACCGACAGAGAAGCACAAATGTGTTCTTTGTCCAGGTGATTTCCTGTATTGCCTCATTACTTAATTCTGGAAACAAGTGACTATAATATACAGGAGGAACACCTGGTCCTTCTGCATGATATTCCTATACCAGCTGTCAGGTATAGGAAAGAAAAGCTTCCTCTAAGATGGGCACATTGTTTGTTACCTCTGTGAAAGACACAATTATTCAAGCCCTAGCCATTTCTTTCATTGCTTTCACACACACCCTCTCTACAGAAGTGGGCCATAAGTAACAGCCAAGTCATAGAACAAATCCTGTTTCCAGTACAATGTTTCAAACATAGATTAGGTCATATTTTGGAATTCATCCATCTAGAAAACTTACAAAAAGCAAAGCAGCTTTTCAAAGCATAACAAAATAAACATTTGCTCTATAACTTACTGAATTTGGCTCAAGGAAACACACAATAAACTTAGTGAATTAACTAAGGCATCAACTTCACCTTCCTGGTTGTTCAAGGTCTGCAAACTGCTCTTGGAAGCAAATCTCAGGTCTATTCCTCATCCTACTACTAAAATTGGAGGCAAAAGACGTAACCTTCACCTACTTTAGCATTCCAGTGAAGACAATGCTTCTGACCATTACCACAATGCTTAGGGCGAATGTGTTCTTCTATATTTATTTATTTATTTATTTTCCCTTTGTTGCCCTTGTTCTTTTACTGTTGTAGTTACTATTGTTGTTGTTATTGATGTCATCGTTGTTAGACAGGACAGAGAGAAATGGAGAGAGGAGGGGAAGACAGAGAGGGGGAGAGAAAGATAGACACCTGCAGACCTGCTTCACCGCCTGTGAAGCGGCTTCCCTGCAGGTGGGGAGCCGGGGGCTCAAACTGGGATCCTTAAGCTGGTCCTTGCACTTTGCATCATGTGTGCTTAACCCGCTGTGCTACCGCTCGACTCCTGAATGTGTTCTTTTAATATAAACACGGTTTTGGACTGAACATGCTGGAAAACTATAAAGCATGTAAATAATTAGAAAATGTCAGTTTGGGATTAGGTGCTAAAATTTATGAGTCATTTCAAAAGATTTCCCTAAACTGAGGAGATTTGTGGGAGGGAGGGAGGGAAGGAAATGAAAATTTTGAATAAGAGGTTTAATTCAAAAAGCATTTACTCATGACCTTGTTCCAGGCCTGTAATGAGTTTTCTGGGCAGTACGAAAGAAAGGGAAAGGGAGTTTGCAGGGAACTAACTTGGGGAGGAGCCCTAGGCAGAGTAGGATGTGTCAAGTACGTGGAAATACAAAGAAAACCTGGGAGCTGACCTCAGAATAGGTCAAGTACTAAGGCTTAGAAAGTCTTAAGTTGGTCCCTGTAAGAACTGTAAGATTTGTGGGCCACATTGTTGCATGCATCTGGCTAGAAGTGTATGTCATAATGCACAAGGACCCGAGTTCAAGCACCCAGAGCCAACCTGCAAGTAGGAAGCTTCACAGATAATGAAGAAGTGCTGCAGGTCTCTTTCTCCCTCTCTCTCTCTCCCTCCCTCCCACCCTCTTTCCCTTTCTCCCTCCCTCCCTCTCAATATTTCTGCTCTTTCTGTTTCTGTATTTAATAAAAATAAATGAAATATTAAGGGGCTGGGTCCAGGTGGTGCACCTGGTTGAATGAACATGTTACAATGCACAAGGGCCAGGGTTTAAGCCCACAGTCCCTACCTGCAGGGGAAAAAGTGGAGAAGCAAGGCTGCAGATCTCTCTCTCTCTCGCTCGCTCTCGCTCTCTTTCCCTATTGATTTCTGGCTGTCTCTATCCAATAAGTAAAACAAAGATTTAAAAATTAAAAATGAAATATTAAAAGAAAGGTAAGATTTGGAAAAAATACTTGGAAAGGGCGACAGAATTACAAATGAACAATAGTAGTATGATCAAAGACAGATGAGAATGAAATAAAATTCTTCTGCACTAATTTTTACTGAGAAATTTCTCTATTCTGAGCAGGGATATGGGATGGCAGGAGCTGAAAGAAACTACGCGCCACCGAAATAGAGACATATGTTTATTCCAGCAGGGCCACAGCTCCAGAAAGGATGCAGCCCCACTCAGTGGCTTTTTACCACCATCCTCCCCTCTCTCTCACCACAGGAATTATTGCTAGGGCAAAGTGCCTGCATGATGAATTCACAGCTCCTGGAAGCTATTTCTTTTTCTTTTATTTCTTCAATAGGACAGAGAGAAATTTAGAGAAGGTGAGATACAGAGGGAGAGAGAGTGAGAAAGAAAGAAAGAAAAAGAAGTAAGGAGTGGGGGCTAGAACCCAGGTACTTGTGTATAGTAAGTAACATGTGCACCAGACCAGGCACACCACCACCTAGGCCCCTCACCACCACTTTTATACATGGGAAGAATGCAGCTGGCTACAAGCCAGTGATTACACAATGATGTCTTGATTACCTAACAAGACACATCTTAGCCCAACCCTTTACAGAACATGTTTCCTATTTATTATATAAAAGATATAGCAGAATCTAGGTAGAAAGGCTTACCAACTTCATTTCCTTTACCTTACAATCACATACCATGTAATCACTATACCAACTGATTCTGCACAATACACCCTAGTATTAAGTCAATCATTATTTCTTTTCTCTCTCTCCCTCTCCCTCTCCCCCCCCCCTCTCCCACCACTTTATTGATAGACCTCAATGCCTGCATGGCTCCAACTTTCTCTTCGGCCATTTTGCCCTTCATTTTGACAGACAGGGGGGGGGGGGAGAGAGAGAGAGGGAGAGAGACCTGCTGAAAGGCCTGCAGCAGTGCTCCACCACTTGTGAAGCCTCCCCCATGTGAGTGAGGACCAGGGGCTTGAACCTAGGTCCTTATGCAAGGTAGTATGTGTACTTTAATGGGTGCACCACTGCTCAGTCCCTTTCTTTGATTTCTTGATCTGATTACCACCCAAAACTCCAGTACAAAATCAAATGTACCCAAAGCAGAGCAGAAAGAATATTTAAGGTTATACCACTCTTCCTCTCTGTCCATTTAGCTTTTAAAAAAAACAGTAATTAAAGAAGCCAGACCTTCTACCTTCTGCAACCCACAATGACCCTGGGTCCATGCTCCCAGAGAGAGATGGAAAATGGGAAAGCTATCAGGGGAGGGGGTGGGATATGGAGATTGGGTGGTGGGAATTGTGTGGAGATGTACCCCTCCTACCCTATGGTTTTGTTAATTAATCCTTTCTTAAATAAAAAAATAAATAAATAAAAACAAAAAAAACAGTAAAGCCATCCTTTATGTAGTGTTTACCTCTATGACAAACACTGGCAAACCTTTTGTGTGTTATTTCATCTGCTGAGAGACTTAGAGATGACTCTGGACCTGGAATTCAAAATTAGGCCTGTGTGATTTCAAGTCCTCAACTGCTTGTTACAATTTACTTAAGAATAGTGTTGCCTAGATTCTCTCCTACAGAAAATGCTACAGGCATTCTGAATGGGTTCTCATGGATCAAGTTATTCACCCTATTATCTCTGTGATGTGATGACAGCTTTTACTTTATCTTCTCACTGCACTCTTGGTCTTTTCAGGGAAGTACATTAATGACTTTTTGGAGCAAATGGTGTCATATTACCTGAGCCACTCAAAATGAAGAATGAGTACTTTATAAAATCACTGCTAAGTCAGCAGCCAAAAGGTTCTAAGATTAACTGGACAAGTCTGGATGTGGTTAATGCCTATGCTTCTCTGCTCCTATAGGATCAGGAAGGCAGGCCCTGAGAGTTCAGGAGACATGAGATTATAGGGAATAGAGAGAAAAGCCGAGTGTGGCTTCTCCTCTGTTCATTCTGATAGTTTTATTCAGTCTTGGTGGTCCCGGGCTGAACCTGGTCATTATCAAGTTTGTACTAGCCACTGGCAAAGCTGCTAAAATGAATTCCTATGAGGGACAATGTCTGTCTTCTCTCCCTCACACTCCCTTCCTTCTCTTTCTCAAACATAGGCCATACTTTTTTCTTTCTCTATCGGGGGGACTAATGGTTTATAGTCAACAGTAAACTATAGTAGTTTGTACCTGTATAACATTTCTCACGTTTCCACATAATAGTTCACATAACCCCCTTTAAGTCCTCCTCTGCCATCATGCTCCAGGACCTGAACCCTACCCCCACCTCCACCCCAGAGTCTTTTACTTTGCTCCAATACACTAAACCCAGTCCAAGTTCTGTTTTGTATTTCCTTAGTTTCCACCATTTAAAAAAAATTTATTATTAGTGGTTTAATAATGGTCAGTAAGATTGTGGGAGAATAGGGGTACAATTTATATAATTCCTACCACCAGAGTACCATATCTCATCCCCTCCATTGGAAGGCTCCTTATACTTTATCCCTCTGGGAGAATGGACCGAAGATCTCTATGGGGCTCAGAAAGTGGGAGAACTGATTTCTGTAATTGCTTCAACACTGGACATGGCTGTTTGACAGGGCAATCCATACTCCAAGCCTGATAGACCATACTGTAGGAGGGATTTTAAAACTTCACTTTTGGGGCTGAGGAGATAGGAGAATGGTTATGCAAAAGAATTTCATGCCTGCACCTCTGAGGTGCCAAGTTCAATCCCCAGCACCACCATCAGTGTTCTGGTCTTTATCTCAATATATCTCTAATTAAAATAAACAAATAAATACACAAATATCTTAAGAAACTTCACTTATGAAGTGACAGTAAATTAAATAAGTGAATTATAGCTTTAGAAATTAAGTGTGAAAACTCTCACAAATTCAGATATAAGGGTAGAATGGAAAGCTTTAGTCACATATTCTCATGTGATTTGTCTGATTTATACTCAATGTGAAGTTTTTCTTCCTGGTGACCTTGGAATGAAAATGCCAAAGTTTACTGTGAACAGATTTTCTTAAAAGGCAAAATTATTTTCCATTAAGTTTGCTTTTGCCTCAATCTGTCATCTTTGCTATTTCTCATGTCGACTTCTGGTATCTGCACTAGAGCATTCCTAGTTCTTCTATGGTCATGTCGAAGACACCACTGGGATTCTTCAATCTCCAGACCAAGTATCTGCCACAGTTTCCCACACTTTACATAATATTGGCAACTGATGTTCACCAAGTAAAATCTTGTTTTCTTTTGATGCAGCAATACTAGATGAGCCAAAAGTTAAAAAATATTTTGTAATGAACCTAATGTCAGCTCCACTTACCTATAAGACAAATAAGATCACTTTAAAAATCATGTGGGGAGAACTTAAGAAACAAGAACAGAAAGTGCAAACACAAAAGCAAAGTATTCTGGGGAAGGAGGACAGCAAGAGGTGTGGATAGGGAGGGCTTTCAAGTACTGGTTTAGGATGACAGAAAAGGATCTAGGCTGGGGGGTGAGAGTTTTTGCAGACACTTATCATTGTAAGATGGGGGCTTTACACATGTGCCAACAACTGTACTATAAACTATTAACCTGCTAGTAAAAATATAGAAATTAAACTAAGATAAGGTAAAAAAATCAATTTTATGATGTTTGGGGGTAGATCACAAAATATACAAGAAAATAAATTTAACAGGGAATTTGGGATAAAGGTAACTATTACTACATTCACTCTGCAGTACTCATGATGTAATGGAACTCACTGACGATTACTGAGAAACAATACAAACAAAAACCTACTCTGGAAAACATTTACAAAAATAAATGTGAATCAGAAAAGGAAGGAAAATCAAATGTGGATGAGCATGGGGCTCTTCCTTCATTTCCTAGTTCCTTCCAAATGTAGATGACAAATGTACACATGCCTTGTGGTGACTTTCCTTGACCACCTATCTAAAACTCAAACACAGTTTCACTCCTTTACTCCCCTGAACTTTGTGTATATTACTTCTACCATGCTACACATACCAGAATGCAAGTTTCTTGAGGTTTGCCATTATTGTCTATTTTGTTAACTGACTTACCCAAAACTCTCCAAACAATGAAGACTAACAAAAAGTATTTATTTAATTGATTTCAAGTATCTTTTAGTTGTGATAGAGTAGATTAACAGCTCAGGAATGGAGGGATGGTTATAGATAGGGTAGTAAGTAAAGTAGGGATAGTAATATTTGGAGTCATCATTGTAGTAGAAAAAGAATAATCTTTTTTTGGAGGACAAATGGTACCTCATTGGTTTAAACTCACATAGTACGAAGTGCAAGGACCTGCTCAAGGATGCTGGTTCGAGCCCCAGGCTCCCCACCTGCAGGGGGATCACCTCATAAGCGATGAAGCAGGTCTGTGGGTGTCTGTCTTTGTCTTCCCCCTCGTCTTGCTCTCCACTCTCAATTTCTGTTTTATCCCATTAAAAAAAAAAGGAAAAAATAGCCTCTAGAAGCATTGGATTATAGTGCCAGCACCGAGCCCCAGTGTTAATTCTGGAAGGAGGAGGAAAGAGGAGGAGAAGGAGAAAGAGAAGAAAAGGAGAAGAACCTTTTTCAAGTGCATATTATATACTGTTAAGGGTATACATGTATTATGTACAATCTTTAAAATATTTTCGACGCATTGTCTCATTCAGTCCTCAATACCAATGAGAGATAAGTGTTATTAGCATTCTCAATTTACAGATTAAAAAACAAAACAAAGCAGGGCTATAATGTTACTTTGCCTCTTCTTCTTCTTCTTCTTCTTCTTCTTCTTCTTCTTCTTCTTCTTCTTCTTCTTCTTCTTCTTCTTCTTCTTCTTCTTTTTTTTGTTAATGAGGCACCTGGGAATGAACCAGGATCTTGAACATATGAGACAATACTGAGCAGCCTCTCAGGACTGATTTTTCTTTCTCAATTTTAGAGGGAGAGACAGAGAGGAGAGAGGGAGAAACAGACAGAGAGAAGAGAGACACAGGGCTAGAGAGTGGTGCACCTGATTAAACGCACATAGTACTATGCACAAGCACCTGGGTTCCACCTATAAGGGGGGACACTTCACAAGGGGTGAAGTAGATCTGCAGGTGTCTATCTTTCTCTCTCCCTCTCTAGCTCTATCTCTCCTTCCCCTCTCAATTTCTCTCTGTCCTATCAAATAAAATGGTGGGTAGGGGGAGGAGAGAAGGGAGACACCACATTACTAAGCCAGGAGCCATGGAGCTTCCACGCAGTGGCAGGGTTGAACCAACAGCTTCCAGCACCTAGGAGTGCCTCTTTAAAATACCAATATCCCATTAAGCAGCATAGTTGAAATGAACACTGATATCTTCAGCGGGGGGGTGGGGGTGAGGTTGTGGGGCGTTCACTAAATGACAAAGATCCAAGCTTAGCAAAGAACACCAATTAGGGGACATGAAGAATGCACATGACAAGTCTATTTTTGTATATTTTGTTTCATAAATGTCACTGGTATCTGTTCTGTCAGTGATAGTAACAATTTTCTAGCTTGCATTTTGCTAGACTTTTCTCAGATTTTTTGTTGTAAGACTCGTGCAATTCAACAGAAATGTATGGCTTCACCCTATTACATAATGCTATTTTAAGATGCTTCACTTTTCTCCCCAAAAGAGGTATGAAGCTGTAGTAGTGAGTGCATCATGAGCAGATCAAATATTGATAGCACTAATAAAAAACAGTGGTTACTTGGAAATAACCTAGAACGAGTAGTGCTTTCTCTTTTTATAGCCTTGTGATTTCTGGGTTGTTCATTATCGGTTATAAAAAAGGACATGACTTCTCTGACTGAGAAAACAAGTTCCTGGTTACCATTTGGCCAATGCTTTTATGAAAGAGTTTCATTTGCACAATTATATCCTCTTCAAGAGCATCAAAGGGCAGAAAGGTATAAGGAAAAGATCGTGACACCCTGCCCACAATACACACTGATAGTCTGTATTCCAGATAGTCTATGTGCACAGAGAGCAACCAAAAAATAGCTCTACAGTCAAACTTGCTTTCTGCTGTTGTTTTTCATGGAAAGCCCTAGAAACAAGAAGAAACGAACACAAACTCATTAACTTTGTTGCAATATAGTCTTTCCATGTTTCAAAGCCACCAAAAACTATTTTCAGATTTAATTTTACTGGTAAATTAAATTCTCCTAAAGTTCAAGCAAGCTAATCACCCAGGATTGGTGTCTTTTTTTCTCCTCCTTAAACTACAGACCTTTATAGAAGCAAATGAACAACTTTTGACATTTCACGGAAAATAAAGGCGCACAATTTAGCAATATTTAGCCAATGACTGCACACTACAATTTTAGAGTTGCTCAACTCTTTCCAGACACAAATGTCTCATAAGGATACTTCATATTCTTTTTAAAGTCACAAAAAATAAACACAAAATTTAATTAGATGAGCTTGCATCTCACATTTGGCTGATGTCATCTTTTCCTTTTGGGGGAAGAAACACAAGACACAGATGACACTAAGCATGCAGAAATTTCCTTTTTTTCTCAAAATGCTGGGTTGAGTTTTTGAACTTCAGCTTGATCAAGCTGAAACTGAAGGTTCTAACTCCATTATTTAATTTTCTGGCCCAAATCTCACACCATAAAGGAGAAGCACACCCATGAACTTGTGGGCTGATGTGACCCATGTTTTTGTCTATTTATGTGGACTTATATAGTTGAAAACAAAATGTCTCCCTCCCAGCCACTGGAACACTGTCACTGCTTCTGTTTTCTTTTCTTCCCCCCCTCCCTTTTTTTCTTTCTTCTTTTCCTTTTTTTACCAGAGAACTGCTCAGCTGTGTGTTATGGTGGTGTGAAAAATTGAACCTGAGAATTTGGAACTTTGCATAACCATTATGCTGTCTCCTCCATCCCACTGCT
This sequence comes from Erinaceus europaeus, assembly GCF_950295315.1. Lineage (NCBI taxonomy): Eukaryota > Metazoa > Chordata > Mammalia > Eulipotyphla > Erinaceidae > Erinaceus > Erinaceus europaeus. The sequence continues at coordinate 15,455,589 of NC_080172.1, read as the reverse complement.
TCAGTCTTTTTTAATATTTACTTTATTTATTTATTCTCTTGTGTTGCCCTTGTTGTTTTATTGTTGTAGTTATTATTGTTGTCATCATTGTTGGATAGGACAGAGAGAAATGGAGAGACGAGAGGGAAGACAGAGAGGGGGAGAGAAAGATAGACACCTGCAGACCTGCTTCACCTCCTGTGAAGCGACTCCCCTGCAGGTGGGGAGCTGGGGGCTTGAACCGGGATCCTTACGCCAGTTCTTGTGCTTTGCGCCACCTGCGCTTAACCCACTGCACTACAGCCAGACTGCCTGCTTCAGTTTTTAGTGAAGTGTTCCTCTAGTTTGGTGGACACATTCAATGAAAAAGTTAGGGGGGAATTTATTTTGCCATCTACTCCTGATTTCTGTTTGATTTCTTCTTTGTTTTTAGATAGACATAGAAAGGAAGAGAAAGAGAGTGAAAGATACTACAATACCAAACCATCCTTTAATACAGTAGGGCTGGGATCAAACCTGTGTTGTGCACGACAAAGTAGCACACTATCTAAGTGAGTTACTTCACTAACCCTTTTATGTTTTACTGAGTCTCCCTAAATTTACCATTTAGACCTGATATGCATTCATGGTATATTTTACACCCTGGAGCTCTGTTTTCAGACTTGCTATGTCCCTAGTAAGACAGTCTTTAATGTCTTCAAGTTGTTTCTGTATATTAAGTTAGGAACTTTGTATTTCTGCTTGGTCACTATGTCTCTCCTAGATCCTTTCTCTGATAAATTTTCTGGTTCTGAATCTTTGTGGATCTTTACAGTGCGTTCACTTTCTGTGGTCATTCCGCTGTTTCTGCCCACTTGACTTGGTTTCTGTTATTATCTTGTGGGTGGAACTGTGACTATAATGCTGAGGTTTTCTTTGTAGCTGGGTTATGGGACACTACTCTGCAATAGCAAAGGCTCAGACTGTATCATTTGGAACAAAAAACTGATGGAATTTGAGCTGATCATTCTAAGTGAAATAAGTAAAGAGGTGAAGGACAACTACAGGATGGTTTTGCTCATATGTGGTATATAAACGACTAAACCAAATGGACTTGAAAAAGAAACCAGAAGAAACATGCATAACCAGACAGCTATTTGTACAATGTGAGAATTAAGATGGTTGGGGAGGCAAAATGGGGTTACAGAACTTTCATCAAGTGTGAGTGTTAATGTACTCTTGAAATCTGATAATTCTGTAGAACAATGTTAAATTACTAGTAAAGACATTATTTTAAAGTTAGGGAGAAGCACTGAGCATTTCCCATAACTTGGCTATTTAGCGTCTCTACTTGCAACTATTTTTTTTAATTCTTTTTTATCTTTCTCTATTTTTTGCTTCCAGGGTTGCTGCTTTGGCCATTTCCCCCCTATCTTTTTGGATAGGACAGAGAGAAATTGAAAGAAGAGGGGAAGACAGAGAGGGAGAGAGAAAGATAAACACCTACAGACCTGCTTTGCTGCTTGTGAAACATCTCTTTGCAGGTGGGGAACAAGGATTCAAACCATGATTCTTGGCACAGGCCCTTGCTTAGCACTATGTGTGACTGACTATGAGTGTGCCACCACCGAGCCCCTCTATTTTCAATTTTAATGACTTGTTATTTGCAGTTGAAAAACAAAACTAAGGAGTATTTCCTGCAATCACCACTCTAAGTTCCCTTCAGCTATATGTCTCCCATAGCATCTCATTCTCATCTCTACACTGACTCGCTGCCAAGCACAGACAGAAGGTTCTGGCCTGACTTCTTCCTGGCATGCACCTTGTCCCCATCTATCGAGGATAACTGGATTTGGACTTGCTCTGGGATTGCGGCAGGCCTAAGAGAGATGAGTCCAGAGTCTTTTATTTATTTATTTTCCCTTTTGTTGCCCTTGTTACTTTTTTATTGTTGTAGTTATTATTGTTGTTGATGATGTCATCATTGTAGAATAGGACCGAGAGAAATGGAGAGAGGAGGGAAAGACAGAGGGGGAGAGAAAGACAGACACCTGCAGACCTGCTTCACCGCCTGTGAAGTGACTCCCCTGTAGGTGGGGAGCTGGGGGCTCGAACTGGGATCTTTACGGCGGTCCTTGCGCTTCACTCTACGTGGGCTTAACCCACTGCACTACCACCCAACTCCTGAGTCTGGAGTCTTATGGTCACCCAAATCAGGCCCAGAAAAGCCAGAGTTTTCCTTATCTCCACCTCAAATCAGCTATGGACTGGAGGTTATTTGAGGGGATGGGTCATTCCAAGAACACCCTGAGAGCTGGAGTTTACTTCAAGTTATGTTCAGAAAAAGGCATCCAAGAAGTTTTCAAATAACTTTGCATTTTTGAAATGTTCAGCATTAAAAAAAAAAAATTGTGAGAGAATGATAAAGTCAATAAAGTGTCTTTTCCCAGATCCACTTGGACTCTTGTTAGAACCATAGTTCACTTTCAAACTTTCAGTGAGTGTCTAGCAGGTGAGTCAGGGATCAAAACCTGGCAGCCTGAACCCTGCCTGCAAATAGGTTTTCATTGGCCTCCACAGTATTTTTAGGTTGTCTTTAGATAGTTGCCAATATTAAAAAAAAACAGGAGCTTTTACATTTAAAACAAAACTGATTTTTGGCTTTTCTCCAAAAATCAGCAGCTCTGACTGATACCAGATTTGCTTCCTGTTTCAACAAGCACATAACTTGAGCCAAGTAGCTGTTTTTCCTTAAGACAAGGCCCACTGACTCTTAACCCTAGACCCCAACGTCGTCTGCTCTAGCCACTAGAGATAGAGTTTGCAATTTCTTTTTTTTAATTTTTTATATATTTATTTATATTTTTATTTTTCCCTTTTGTTGCCCTTTTTTATTGTTGATGTCGTCGTTGTTAGATAGGAGAGAGAGGAATGGAGAGAGGAGGGGAAGGCAAAGGAGGAGAGAAAGAGAGACACCTGCAGACCTCCTTCACTGCCTGTGAAGCTCCCCTGAACGTGGGGAGCCAGGGGCTCAAACCAGGATCCTTCCGCTAGTCCTTGCGCTTTGTGCCAAGTGCGCTTAACCCAATGAGAGTGTGCAATTTCTTGTGTACACATTGTACGTACCTTAGTGAGAACCTGGTGTAAGCACTATGCTGCTGTCAGCAGATGTTTGGCAGGGTTTTTGTTCCTATTATTCTTTTACCTTTTCCATCCCTTTCTACTTGACTTTGAGCTGTTCTGAGGCTGGAGAGATACTTATGGATAAAGAATTATTTTCCTCTGCCAAGAGAGTTAGAAGGTCAAGCAGTGCCAAAATGCCACTGCTCTCCGATGTCCCGATGTCTATGGATCTAATTGCTGCATTGCTTTGGCTGAAAAAGAATAACTCTCAGAACTGAATCAATTCTTTGTGTATAAAATATATGAAGCTATGCAAGAGAAAGTGTTATGATGGCAAAAGAAGTGTGTGTGTGTGTGTGTGTGTGTGTGTGTGTGTGTGTGTGTGTGTGTGTGTATGGTTTTATTTTTTTAATGCCAGCCTCATACTGGCATGTAAAATTGATAAATATAAAACATGATGTCTGAAATCAAGAGACCAAGAACTCAAAAACATTTGCTTTGCTTCAGTTTGAAACTACAGAAATAACATTTAAATCCCATCTTTTAGAAAATCGTCAGCCCTCTATAAACCAGCAGAGTAGCTATTGGTGACGCATAGCAATGAAAACTACAGTGGGGCTAGATGTTAAGTTGGTAACACAGAAGCAAAAAACAATTAGGGGTGGTTTTCAAATTGCTTCAGGGTTTGCAGCTGTAAGAGGCCTGTTGACTGAGCAGCAGTGGTATGGCTACATTTCTCTCTTTCATGTAGCTCTGAAAACGTAAGCAAATCAACTTTTGGCTGACTTAAGAATTCAGTTGCCTGTCTGTGATTCCTCACAGCACTCACTCACTGCTACTGGGAATGTGTAACTGAATTTCTGAAATGACACCCATCTGGATGTCCTACTTATTATTCACATTTCTCACGTTCAGAATTGGGAGGTTCACTAGGTCTCCTTAAAAAAAAATTCCTGTTAACCTTTATTTCATGGACTTTTATTTATTTATTTTTGGTTTTGTTTGTTTTTCCAGTACCAAAATCAGGGTGCATATTCCCAAAGACTCTTTCAGAATATGCCAAACATAGTGATCTCTAGGGTGACTAACAGATAGTGTTCAAAATGTGTGAGAATGATCAAGATAGATAAGAAAAGAATAACAGGAAGCAATAGAAAACAGATGCTGAAGGAAAAGAATAATGCTAAGAAATTCCATCTGATGCAACAGCAATAGTGACAGGAAGGTGGGGGAAGTCGCTAGTGATTTTAGATGGCTCAATTCAAAGAGTCCCTTGAAGACACCAGTCTTTATGCCTTACAGATTAGATAAGGTTATTTCACTCCAATGGCTAATTAAGCCACGCGCTAAACTTCAAGTGCTCTTGGGGATTCAATTCGGTAGTAGTATCTCAACACTGTACAAGGAACTACAATGATGAGAGCACAGAAAATGTGTAGTCACGGCCCCGAACTTCAAGAAGATTCCACTCAGGATTGCAATCTTACTTTGTGTGTTTATGTATTAGGTATTTATGGGAAATTCTTTTCATGCTGCTCTGAACTTACTCCCTCAGAGTCAGTGACAGTGGGAGAAACAAGAACAGCTGCGATGATGCTTTTGTTTTCCAGTGAAATAATCTCCCTAGTGGTTGTCTTTGAACATGCTTTTACAGATGAAATGTAAGAGGCCAGAATTAAATATGTGCAGTGGTTAGTTATTTACAAAATAGTTAAGTTTTGGAAACAGCTTTAATAGCTCTCATAACAATGTAATAGATTTTATACAGGTCAACCACCCATCATTATAAAATGACTTTTAAAATATATATTTTTATTTATTTATTATTGGACAGAGACAGAGAGAGATGACAGGGGAAGGGGATATAAAAAGGGACAGAGACAGAGAGACACCTGAGGCCCTGCTTCACCACTTGTGAAGTTTTCCCCCTGCAGGTGGGGACCAGGGGCTTGAATCCAGGTCCTTGCACACCACCTGGCCCCCATACAATGAATTTTTAAAAGCAGTTTCTCTTATTGCCTACATAAACTTCATTCTAGTTAGATAAAGGGATGCATGCTCTCTTTCATCCTGTGTCTTTGACTATACTTTTCTTCTTTCTCAAAAACTTGAAGAGACACTTCTCCATATTTCATTTCTCCTCGCTCTGTTTCTTGAAACCATCTTTTCCTTTTTGGGAATTTCAGTGAACTTTACTCTAATCATTACCAATAAATACAAATAATAACAGATAACAACTCCATCAACATAAAAAGGGTAGCTAATATTTTCTGAGCATCCTCTCATCTCTATCCACCATGCTTCATGTATATTATTCTTCTGTTTTCTCAACAATAGTAAGGTAAGTACTATAATTATGTTCATTTTAAGAAAGGGAAATTGAGGCTTAGAGGAATTGAGTACCATTCCCAATGATATCTATTAAGTGACAGAGAATTCCTGTCAGAGTCATCAATTTAATGGAGACAGATAGAGAGAAGAGGGTGAGAGATATCAAAGTACTGTCCTTTAATCGACTGGTTGATTAACTGCTCTCCTCAATGCTCCCATGTAGTGATAGGGTTTGAACCCAGGGCATTATAGTTACGTGTGTATTTTATCTACTGAGCTATTGTCCATTCTCTTCCTTGAAGTGTTTGAGTTGCAAAATTATCTTAATAATTTAAATATAGTATATGGGACAAGGGCTTTAGTGAAAACCAAACATTTCAAATACAAGATGTATTGTTCTGTTTATCCTGTAATTGATATGTCCTTGTTCTGGGAAATATATAAACATTTGAGATTGAACAAAGGACGGAAAAAGAAAAGTGATGACTCAAGACACCACTCGGATATCATCTGGGGTCAGTGGTTATTTGCTAGAACAATTTTCAGATCAAATCCTTACTGGTTATCACCCCAAGTTGCATCCTCTCAGGTGGTCCTAGGGCATGATGGTGAAGGAGGACTTAAGCTGGGGGTGGGAGTGTTTTTCAGAAAATATAGAAATTTCACCCATATATCTATCAACTGTATTTACTGTAAACCATTCATCCCACAATAAAGAAAAAGAAACAAAGGAATAGTAGATAAGATATATACTTGAGAAAAACTATAAAAAGAATGACCAAAACTAAGTCTTTAAAACGTCTGTGATTATGTACAGTATTACTCATTTTTTACAAAGTTTTGGATATAATTATAAAAATACAGTTAGTCAAGCTATCACCTAATTCCATTTATTTTATTTTTATTTTTCACTTATTTATTATATTTATTTATGAGAAATGATAGGAGAGAAAGAAAGAACCAGACATCACTTTGGTACATGTGCTGCTGGAAGTGAACTTCAGACCTCATGCTTGAGAGTCCAATGCCTTATCTATTGTGCCACCTCCCAGATCATTATTTTTCATTTATTTCAGGAGAGAGAATATCATAGAACAAAGGTTTCCTTCAATGGGGATGTGGATTGAGTATCAAAACTAGGTCAAATATATGGCAGGCTAGCAGGCAGGCAGAAAATCCTGGATTCCTTTGCTCATTTGAAAAAAAAATTAGAGGGGTTCGATGGTTAAGCATCATGGTCCCCAACTCCAAACTATATAGCAGGTCTATGATTATCAAGCTGCATTGTAATGGGAAAAAAGACACATAGGTCAGTGGAATAGAACTGAGGTCCCAGAAGTTATCATACATATGAGTTTCCATATGAGCAGTTAATTTATGACAAAGGAATCCAGAACATCAAGTGAAGAGAATCTTCTCAATAAATGGTGTTGGGAAAATTGGATAGTGACATGCAAAAGGACGAAGCAGAACTACCATAAGCCAAAAGTCAATTCCAAATCAAATACTTAAATATTAAGCCAGAAACCATAAACTACATAGAAGAAAACATTGGCAGAACTTTTTCATGATGCTTCTGTTGGAAAAGTCTTCAGAGATTCAAGTCCAACAAAAGGGAAAGCAAAGCACACACACACACACACACACACACACACACACACACACACTCACACACACACACACTCACTCACACACACACACTCACACACACACACTCACACACACACACACACTCACACACACACACACTCACACACACACTCACACACACACACACACACTCACACACACACACACTCACACACACACTCACACACACATACACTCATACACACTCACACACACACACTCACACACACACACACTCACACACACACACACACTCACACACACACTCACACACACACTCACACACACACACTCACACACACACACTCACACACACACACACTCACACACACACACACTCACACACACACACACTCACACACACACTCACACACACACACACACACACACACTCACACACACACACACCAATGAGATTACATCAATGGAAAAACTTTAGCACAGCACAAAGAACCATCATCCAAACTGAAAGACAATCTACTGAATGAGAAAACTTTTATACATTATATATCAGACAAAGGGCTAACAAAATATGCAACTTAGCAACAAAAACCAAACAGCTTCATCAAAAACAGGGAGATTGGAATAAATTCTTCACCAAAGAAGGTCTTCAGATGCCCAATAGGCATGTGGAAAATGTTCAAAAGGGCAGATTATCTGACAAATGCATTTTGACCATGAAATGCCACCTCACATCTGTGAGCATGTCACACATTAAAAAAGGACACGGATAACAAGTGCTGGTGAGGATGTGGGGGGAAAGGAACAATTCTACACTGCTAGTGGGACTAATTTGATCCATCCCTTGTAGAAAATGATATGGAGATTCTAGAAAACACTAAAAATGAACCTACTGTATGATCTGACAATTCTTCTCTAGGTGTTCATCCAAAGAACACAAACACACACATCTAAAGAGATCTAAGCAAATTCTATGCTCATTGTAGCATTACCTTTACTAGTAAAAATTTAGACATAACCCTCATGTCCAACTTCAGATGAGTAATTAAGGAAGTTGTAGTATAAATACACAATGGATCACAACTCCACTGTGAGAAAATATAGAATCTCTTGTGATACAGCTTGGGTGGAACTTGAAGGAATCATGTTAAATGAAATAAGCTGGAGTAAGAATACATACCAGGTGATCTCACTCACATGAAGGATCTAAGAAACACAGCAAAGGGTTGGGAAATGACTCATCTGGTTACTCACACCCATTACCACACATAAGGACCTGGGTTTGGAGCCCCTGCTCCCCACCTGCAGAATGCTTCAGAAGCAGTAAAGCAGGTCTGCAGGTATCTTTCTTTCTCACCCCCTCTCAGTTTCTCTGTCCAATCAAATATAATAGAAAAAGAAAATATTTCTAGTGCCAACATGGAGCCCCAGCAACAATTGGTGGCAATAAAAATAAATAAAAATTTACAAAAAGAAACAAAGCTCCCAGCGGGGGAGAAGTGTTAGGATGAAGATAAGTGGACTCTGCACTTCAGCTCCAGCAGAACCCAGAGAGAGAGAGAGAAGGAACAGGAGAGGAGGGTATATATGGAGGTAGCTATCATGCTATGAGTGGCTTAGAGGGACATATGGAGGTAGTTATGATGTCATGAGTGGCTTAGAGGGGAAGAGAGGATTGAATCAGAAAAAGAAGGGGCAACTATGTATAAATGTGGACAGATAGTTGTAGAGAAGATGGTTGGACCATGTCTACAACTTTAGGGGAACTGTGGTGGATTGCAGTGGGGAGAGTGAAGATTCAGAATTCTGGTGGTGGGAATGCTGTGGATTCAAAACCCCTGTCAACATGTAATTCTGTAATATAAAAATATAAAATAAGGGGGCCAGATGGGGGTACACCTGGTTAAGTGCACACACTACAGTGTGAAAGGACCTGGGTTCAAACCCCTGGTCCCCACCTGCCTGCAGGGGGAAAGCTTCATGAGTGGTGAAGCAGGGCTGCAGGTGTCTCTCTGTCTCTCTTCCTCTCTATCTTCCCTTCCCCTCAATTTCTCTCTGTCTATATCCAATAATAAATAAAGTTAAGAAAAGAGTAATTCCCTTTAAAATATCTACTGCAGGAGAGTTAAGTGGGTAGGGAGTCAGGAGTTAGAATAGGGCTAAGGACAAAGTGTTCGGTAGCAGAGGCAGAGGCTGCATTGGTGGAGGGTGTGGTGTGTTGATAGCTATTGTGAGGAGAGAGGCAACTGTGCATCAGTGACAACAATGATTCTGTAAATCAGTATTTCAACAAAGTGACAAACAAAACAAGATTAAAAAAAAAACTGGGAGTCCGGCGGTAGCGCAGCAGGTTAAGTGCACTTGAAGCTAAGTGTAAGGACCGGCGTAAGGATCCCGGTTCAAGCCCCCAGCTCCCCACCTGTAGGGGAGTCGCTTCACAGGCGGTGAAGCAGGTCTGCAGGTGTCTATCTTTCTCTCCCCCTCTCTGTCTTCCCCTCCTCTCTCCATTTATTTCTGTCCTATCCAACAATGACAACATCAACAATAAAAATAACAAGGGCAACAAAAAGGAAATAAATAGTTTTTTAAAAAAACTCTTTGGCTTCTCATCTGTCTTTCTCTGCTTCTTGAGACAGACATATGTTTCTGTCCATTTACATTAACTTATAATACAAGATATTTGTAAGACATATAATTTACAAATTACAGTTTATGTACATACTTTATGAGATCTTTAGGGTAAGTATCACTATTTGGGGGAAGAATAATAACTAAAGTTCAAAAAGGTCAGATTACTTGGTAGAAGCTACTTATTTCTTAAAATATTTTTTAAAATAGCATTTATTTATTTACTATTGGATAGAGGCAGAGAGAAATTGAGAAAGGAGGGGGAGATAGGGAGAAAGAGACAGAGAAGCCTGCAGCCTTGCTTCACCACATGTGAAGCTTTCCCACTGCAGGTGGGGACCAGAGGCTTGAACCCGGGTCCTTGCACATTGTAATGTGTGGGCTTAACCAGGTGCACCACTACCTGGCCCCAGGTAGAAGTTATTTAACACATCACTCCATGTCTATTCTACGGTATCTGGTGGTTGAACATCAAGAAATATAAAATATGTATACAGGGGCCAGGTGGTGGCACACCTGATTGAGCACACACACACTACAGTGTGCAAGGACCTGGGTTTAAATTCCTGATTCTCACCTGTAGAGGAAAAGCTTCACAAGTGTTGAAACAGGGCTGCAGGTGTCTCTCTGTCTCTGTTCCTTTCTATCTCTCTTTCCCCTCTCAATTTCTCTCTGTTTCTATACAATAATAAAATTTTAAAAATATTTTAAAGAACAATAAAAATAAAAACAATATGTATATAAAATGTATTTTCTCCACCTCACTATATTTGAGTAGTATAAAAGATAAGAATAAATAATTAGTGGTTAGAATATAACTTGTTACAGTAAGTCACACACGTTTCCATGTGTGGCACCCAGTATATGACTCCATGGATGTCATCTGGGTTCCTCTGTGGATGGTGCAGCAGTGCTAGAATATCACTATTCTCTTTACTTTTTAAAAATAAAGATAATTAAAAATAATTAAAAGATAATTAAAAATAATTTTTATTTATTTTCCCTTTTCTTGCCCTTGTTTTTTTATTGTTGTGGTTATTATTGTTGTTGTTGATGTAGTCATTGTTAGATAGGACAGAGAGAAATGGAGAGAGGAGGGGAAGACAGAGAGACACCTGCAGGCCTGCTTCACCGCCTGTGAAGCGACTCCCCTGCAGGTGGGGAACAGGGGGGCTCAAACTGGGATCCTAATGCCAGTCCTTGCGCTTCGTGCCACGTGCGCTTAACCCGCTGTGCTACCGCCCGACTCCCACTTTTTTCTTTGTCTCTTCCTCCACCCTCTCTCTCTTTCTATTCTCTTTATAGTGTCTTTCTTTCCCTCCCTTCCTTCCTTCCTTTCTCCCTTCCTTCCTTTCCCTCCAGGGTTACTGCTGGGGTTCAGTGCTTGTACTGTGAATCCACTGCTCCTAGAGGCTATTTTTTCCCTTTTGTTGCCCTTGTTGTTTACCATTGTTGTAGTTATTATTGTTGTTGTTATTGCTGTCACTGTTGTTGGATAGGACAGAGAGAAATGGAGAGAAGAGGGGAAGACAGAAAGGGGAGAGAAAGATAGATGCCTACAGACCTGCTTCACTGCCTGTAAAAGGACTAGGGGACCCCCATAGGTGGGGAGCTGGGGGCTCCAACCTTACGCAGGTCCATGCGATTCGCGCCACGTTTGCTTAACCCGCTGCCCTACTGCCTGGCTCCCTCTTTATAGTTTCTTTATTGTTGCTAAAGTTTCACCACTCCGAGAAGATTTTTTTTTTTTTCAGATAAGAAGTGAATGAGACCACCTGGAGGAAAGACAGAGGAAGAGAAGGAAAGAGACTGCCATGCTGATGCTTCCTTCAATGCAGTGGAAGCCAGGCTCAAACTCTGGTTGCAGTTAAACTGACCAGGTGAGCTATTTTTTAATATTTATTTATTTATTTATTGCATAGAGACAGAGAGAATTGAAAGAGGAAAGGGAGACAGAAAGAAAAAGAGACAGAGAAACACCTTCTGCCCTGCTGCACCACTTGTGAAGATTTTCCCCTGCAGGTGGGGACCAGGGGCTTGAACTCAGGTCCTTGCTCACTGTAATGTGTGTGCTTAACCAGATGTTCCAACACTTTTCCCCTCAGGTGAGCTATTTTGCTGGTGCACCCCCTAACCTCTCCAATTCTCTCTCAAAAGAAAAATAATAATAAAGCAAAAAAAAAACAAAACCTAGGGGACTCGGCAGTAGCACGCGGGGTTAAGCGGACACAGTATGAAGGGCAAGAATCCCTACTGGAGCCCTTGGCTCACTACCTACGGGGGAGGAGAGGTCACTTCACAAATGATAAAGCAGGATTGCAGGTGTCTATCTTTCTCTCTCCTTCTCTACCTTCCCCCGTCTCTCAATTTCACTTTGTCCTATCCAACAACAGCAACAGCAACAACAATGGTGGGGGGGGTGGCCGCTAGGAGCAGTGAATATTCACAGTGGAGGCAAAAATGAAATAAAATAAAATAAAGAACAAAAAAAATCAGTCTGGGTGGTGTAAGCTCATGCATAAAGTCCCACTACCAAATTAAAGTTTTAGACGCTGAGGACAATTATCGGTCAGCAAAAAGAAACAGAAACTGAATATCCATTTGAAAACTGATCTAACATGTCAACTGTTTTGTGGTGCTAGCTTCGAGGGCGGGTTAGGTCCCTGGTTGGTGTTAGTCCCTGTTCGATCTCCATTTCGCCAGATTAGCTTTGCGGGCGGGAGACAGAGACCACCAGGGACTCATGGCTGAGCTGAGAACGCAGTTCATTCACGAGCGGGGATGCAGTCCAACAACGTAATCACAACTCAATTCTGTCCTGTCTCTCCTACCTCCCTCCTGAGGCGGAAGAGTCAGGAACAAAAGAAGTACCTATGATAGGGGGCGGGGAGAAGGAAAAAGCAAAGCGAACCCACGAGGACTAAACCAAATGTCCCAGAGGCAGGGGGAGCGAGGGCCAAACCAATGTCCCGGAGCCAGGGGGGGTGCCCAGCCAACAGTGGACATGCAAACAGAACACACCACAAGCAACACAAAGCGAACCCAATGTGATGATAAAAACAGAAGGCTTCACAAGCAGAATCCAGAAGCATACCATCACTGTTTACTTTGTTCTACAACTGTTTTCACAGTGGAGGCTATACATCACACCTGTTCTAGTTCTTACAGACTTGCCTTTCCAATAACCACAGTGTACCACATCTTTTTTACAGGTAAAGCTCCAGAGTCTTCGAAAACCCAGGAGACATAATTAAAATGCAAAACGTGGTACCAGAAGGCACAAGGGAGAAAAAAACAACTCTTCAGTTTGAAAATGAGGGGCAGAATAAAGGAATACAGGACTTGAGAAGGAAAAATGAAGGCAGTTATAATCAAGGATGAAGCCAGGTTACAATAGGAACTTTGTTTGACGAGTACAGCACACGCACTCAAACTCATCATTACTAAAACCATATTCAGAGAAAACATTTCCAATCAGAGTTATCCCCAACACTTTAAAATGAGAGAACACCGTAGAAACAAAAGGGAAATTTCTGCAGTTTGTCTTAATAGCTCTGTCGGACCAATAAAAAGACTAATGAGGAAACAATGTAAGCCACCCTGTCATTCTTTGTCAAATAGAGTAAAAAGCTTATTGGGGGGGGGGGGTGAGGGAGGGCAAGACATTTCATCAACCCTGATGTTACTTAACATTATGACAAAATCTAATCAAGACAGTTTAAATACACACCCTGTCTTAGCTTTTGTATATTTGTTTCCAAAGTTAAAGAAATGATCTGGGATGCTTTGAAAATCACAAGAGGTATTCATTAGTCTCTGACTATCGACAAAAGAAGTGTAGTGATTTTTTTTTCTGAACTTTACATGGCTCTTGGATAAATCAATGATAGAGTCCCAGCTTCCTCTGGCTTCCACATGTTTATTTCAGGGTTTTCTGGTAAGACTGCTTTTCCACTCTTCATGAATAGTTCACGTACTAGCCTCCAATGGAAACAAAACAACATTTCTTATTACAGTTGGCTGTTGGAAAGAAACTGCAAAGAGAGGGTCTTGAAACAATTAGTCCTCTGTAACTGATTATTTAACAATGTGTATTTCCCAAGAGCTGTTTATCCTCAAAAGGATGCAGCCAAGACTAAATACGTATTATGTCTAAGCAGACACCTGCACTAAACTCTTCTGGATGCTAAATGGAAATTGTCATAGAAGAAAATTAAAAGATATGGAGTCGGGCGGTAGCACAGTGGGTTAAGTGCAGGTGGCACAAAGCACAAGGCCCTTTGTAAGAATCTCATTGGAGCCCCTGGCTCCCCAGCTGCAGAAGGTCAATTTACAAGCATGAAGCAGGTCTACAGGTGTCTTAGAACATAATCTTTCTCTTCTCCTCTAGTCTTCCCCTTCTCTCTCCATTTCTCTCTGTCCTATCCAGCAACAACAACAAGCACAACAACAAGGGCAACAAAATGGAAAAAAATAGCCTCCAGGAGCAGTGGATTCATAGCGTAGGCACCAAGGCCAGCAATAACCCTACAGGCAAAAAAAAAAAAAAAAAAGAAAATTAAAGGAGAATTAGTAATTCCCTTTTCTGTTCCATTTGCAATGAAACTGGCATCTTTTCTGTGAGCAAAGAAATATTTTCCTTAAAAATGATACCACAAGGATCATTTTAATTTGGGAAGATCTCTTCCTAAAAGAGCTTGAGTTTTTAAAACTGAAATTTTTAAAGACACCAACAATATATATATATGGAAGAACACAAGGGAAAGAGGGAGGGAGATGAAGGAGGACAGCAGAACACTGTTTTTCTATGTTAGAAAACTGCATTATGTGTCCAAGACACTCTAGTGGTCGCCTGTGAACAACTTTAAAAAGAAAAAAAAAAAAAAGAGAAACTGCTCTCAACTTTGAGTCTACTTATTTATTCCCCAGACATTTAGATGTTTAAGACACAGGACTAGAATGAAAATGATTTTAACCAGTTGACCTTAAATTTGAATATAAGCTGTGTATTATCAGCTACAAACTCCCTTTTCTGAAGCACAGAATGATTAAAAAACTTCCAGGGAACATCTCGAGACCAGATGATTATATAAATGAGCAAGTATAAGCCAGCTGCTGAGAGATGGGCAAACAAGACTCCAAAGAATGTGGTTTCATAACTCACATACTGAGAAGTGTCATATCCCAAACACTATGTAAAGTTCTGATCTCCTGCCATGTTATTATGCATTTGAGGAAGAATGCATTTCAGCATTTGTAAAGGGTCTTCTATGCATATGAATCCTCTCTGAAAATTTATTTTCCATCATCTTCAAGAAGCTCATGCTTGTTACTGCTGGCTATCTTCATTATCTTTCACTTGTAAGGAGGTTGCCATTTAAAATCTTTTTGATACAGTAAATGTGAGAGTCCCAGAAGAAAACTTGAAATAGTGAATAAAAACCTGAATCAGTCTGAAAATAAAAAAAACATATCTTAGAACATAATTCATCTAGGAACGATATGAAAACTGTTTAAGGGGTATGGTATATTCACACACAAACCCAAACAGCTACTGGTCTAGATAGAGCTGGAGGAGGTTCCTGGTAGCTTAAGCATTAGCCATCTATTTACCAGATGTCTGGATATTTTAGCTTAAGTGCCTGGAAGCTTGGGACATATGCAGAGAGTTTACCAGCAATTATTTCAACATTTTATCAACTGATGGGAATTCTAACAGTGCCTACCACCTGAGTATCAGACCTAGAGAGTACTCTCCGTGTTGCATATCTGTGAGTATACCTTAGTTATAACTAAGTCTAACTGGACTACAAACAGTTGAAAAAGTTGTAGTCAGGCAGAGCCAAGATGGCAACTTTGAGACAATATACCTGGTGTGAGCTCCAGAAAAAAAGCAGCTTTAAACCTGGGATTCTCTGGAGAAGGTAGGGTATTTGGGCCATCGTGGAAAAAGACAAGGGGTGGTCAGGGTGATACAAAAAAAGAGTGTTATAACCCACTCTTGGACTGGCAAACAGAGGTGAAAAGGACAAAGAAAGGAAAATCTTTTGCCTATTTCTGAACTCACCCTTCCCCTCTACCAGCAACCAAGCATAAGATACATAATAAAGTTTTGTAGACCCTGTAAACTCAGAGAAATAATAAGTGTTTCTTAGTGCACATGCCTTTTAGGACTGATTCACTGAACATCCATGTGTTCAGGAATGTACCAAATACTATGCAATAGTGATAAATAGTGATTAAAAACTGTTACTACCTCACTAATACCATGTGTAGATGGGACTCATTAACTATTGGGTTGGACATTTCAACTGAATTTTCCCAACACCATTTGTTGAAGAGAACTTTTTAATTCCTAGTGCATGATGGTGGAGAAGGACCTAAGCTGGGAGTGACAGTATTTTGCAGAAAATAAAGAAAATTTTACACATGTACCAACAATCGTATTTACAGCAAGCTATTAACCCAACTGAAAAAATATATATATATATATATTAGGTTGAATATTTCTAGAGTTTTAAATTCCTTAAAGAAAAAGACCACAACAATTTTTCTCATACCTCCCCCGAAATATAATTTATGTTCATAGTTCTCTTTTATTAAGTAAACCTTCATAAGAGTTCAATAAATATTTTCTTGAATGTATAACTTATAGCTTACATTGGTGACTATTTTAACCGGAGGCTCAATTACATTAATTCACTGCTCTCTGGTTCAGTTACCGATTTCAGTTGCCCAACTTTTATTGAGTCTCATCAATTTCTCTCCAAGCATTTAACTTCCTGTTTATCTTCGAATCCTCCATAGTTTGTTTAGTTTCTCCTGCCCAGATATTGCTTTTTCTATCTTTACCTCAAGCTTTCAATCCATTCCTCTCAAGAAATGTCCTTGATGCTCAACTTTCAGGGATAAAAGAAGGTATAAAAAGTGAATTCTTTTTTTTAAATTTCTTTATTGGAGGATTAATGTTTTACATTCAGCAGTAAATACAATAGTTTGTACATGCATAACATTTCTCAGTTTTCCACATAACAATACAACCCCCACCAGGTCATCTGTCATCCTTTTTGGATCTGTATTCTCCCCCCATCCCCACCCCCACCCCCACCCCAGAGTCTTACTTTGGTGCAATACACCAACTCCAGTTCAGGTTCTACTTGTGTTTTTCTCTTCTGATCTTGTTTTTCAGCAGAACCAAAGTATTCGTACATTCTGTTAGGTAATGCCGAGCGAAGCTGAAGCTGCTAAGACGATTAATAAAGCCACACAGGTGTACCCATGCTGCCACTGCATCACTAATTTGGTAAAAGAGAAGCGATGCTGGAGGATTCACCTCATCCCTCTTGGTGTATTTTAAAGAAGTGCTTATTTTCTGACAGGGAGACTCATGCCCACTCTGGCCTGGCTGAGCCAGTGCCAGTGCCAGGGACTGAACGGGGGTGGGGGGGTGTTTCAAGAATGATAGTCCTGTAGTCTGTCTGCTCAGGTTTCTTCCCCAGTTCTTTCTTTTATTGTAAGTGATATGTAATAAATCTTTTTTAAAAGTGTGAATTCTAATTGTTCATAGTTTTAGCTCCATAGAAGTTTTTTATAGTCACATACCATGCTTCCTTTCTCTACCTTCAGATATATAAGCATCTGTTTCTCTCTCTCTCCTATCTTTCTCATTAATAAATAAAATAAGATAAAAATTTATAAAAGTATATGAAAGATCCCCCCCAACTGGTTTCACTTGATTTAAAGGCTAAATTTCAATATCTATGTTTAGGATGTTGCACTAACTTTACAAGTGCAAAACCTTTTAGTTCCTCTTTCCTCAACCTCCTACTGAGTCTAGAAAAAAATCAATCACTTTTGCAGGCTAAAGTAACATGGTTTTTCTGCCATAGAATACCCATCACCACACACACACACACACACACACACACACACACACACACACACACACACACCACATTTAAAAAGTATCGGTAGGCAGCATAAACTAGAGGATATGTAAAGCGTATGAATTAAGTATATCAAGTCGAATAAGGTCCCATGTCCATCCAGAGAGAATACTCAGGAGTTGCAAATTACTACTATGCAAGTACTGTCAATGAAAGAAAAAACAGAAATTCATTTCTAGGTGAAATTTCTCAATTTTAAGAAGGTTATGCCAATAAAAGTCCCAATTATTCTTCTATGTACCACTGAATGTCCACAACTATAGAACTTTTGTAGGCTAGCTGCTTGTGTCTTACAGTAGACCATAGGGATTCAAAGATAATCAAGACAAGGTCTCTGACCTGAGCTGTTCATTCCTGTGGCTCAGTCAAAGAACGAGCACCTAAGTTCTAAGGAGTCTACCTATAAGCATCATGAGTTTTGTCATATCGGTAACTGACTTAAAGTCAACTCTGTCACAAAAGAAGAAAAAAAAAGAAATTGAGATAATATTTGATTTCATTCTGGTGGCTTTAAAATATCTGATATCAAACTTCCAGTAAGTTGATCACCAAAAGCAATGCATGAAATTATGAATGAATGAATGCCTTAAAAGACAAGTGCTTTGTAGGTATAATACACAAAAATAAATCTATTTTGTACAGTATTGGCAGATTCAAAGCCTTTCAACAGATTTTAATTTATTTTAATCTATCAGTGCTCAAATAGTTTGGTTTTATTATTATTATTTTATTACTCAACTCATGTGAGACAGAAAGAGGGCTTCATATGAGAAAGAGAGAAAACGAAGCACTACACTGGCCTTAGAAATCTCAGACAGGGAAGTCCTGCACTAGCTTGTTTGCTGAAACCAACTCGCTCTACTAGGTCATCTCAAATATTCTGTACATTGAATTGTGTTATTAATTTTTCATACTGCTTTTAAAAATCTTTAAGTTTTACTCTCACTACAAACTTCCCTCGCAGCAAATTAGTTATGCAGTGAAAAGTGTCATCTGCAGAGAAACTATGGGACATAGTTAGCAATGGGCAGGAAGAAATAGGCCCTCTTCTCAGCTACAATCTTAGTATGTTTTCTCTACACAAGCTTCCAGCAAAATGGTGGTCAAAATAAAGACTACTTTGAGGTCTCTTTGGTAAATTCAAGGGAATATTTTAGTCTAGGACAGACCTATTCACTTTGGAAAATAAGGAAGATGATTTCATTTGTTCCATTTGATAATTTCAGGGTGCAACTTTTTCCCATTTAACAAAAGCACTAAATATGTCAGCTTTCATTTTTGCCACAGTTATATAATTTCTAGTTACACTATCCAAGCACTCTCACAAAACTAATTTCAGCTGGGCAGTGCCAGAATAGGAAGATGTCAATCACTTCTCAGAGAACCAAAACACTGTCCTTGAACTAAGTACCAGATACTAACAGGGGATGGCTTGAATATAACTGCCTATTTCACTCCTCAGTTCATCTAACTGCAAAACACAGCCAACATCCAAGTATGTGCAACCATCCAAGACATGGATTCCATGTCTTCAAAACTTACAAACATCAATTTAGGTGAAAAAGAAATAGGGGTTTGACATGAAGGAGGGTAAATGTTTTATGTCTTCCCTATCTGAACAATTAGCAATAATAGAATTCCAATGACATTTCAAGCTTTAGAGATTTAACCCCTCGCTGTTTTAGTCTATGAATTGGTGTGGTATTATTCAATGTGTGAGTCCACATTGGCTCTTTCATAGGGAAACTCCATGCTTTGTGTTCACCAGGAAATAATGTGCTGCCAGTAAGTAAAATGCAACGGAGACTTACCTGAAGACTATTGAAAATGACAAAGAGGACCAACATCCAGAAGTGTCTGTAAGCCATATGCAGGCCTCCCCAAAGCCATGTCACAGAAATCAGGGCAAAGAGGTATAAAATCAGCGGAATTTCTAGAAATCATAAAAAAAAAAAAAAGTTTAGTTTTAGGACAGCACAGTCATACATCCACAAAACTGTTTTTGGTTTCTTCTTCATGATACTTGTGAAGCTTAAGTACTCATTTTGTAAGAACACCCTTGGAAATCCCAATCTTGTGTCAGAGAAGAGACCAGCAAAGGCACATTGCTGAGTCCACAATCTTTCTATTTTGCCAGTAAGCAGGGAGGGTAGGGATGGGGGTGGGGGACTGAGAGCTGTTCTTCTCCTAGACTACCATCTGCTGGACTGTTCTGGAACTGTCATAAACAATTGTAAGAAATCAAGTTTCAGTCCCAAGGATGTAAATCTTAAGTATAAATCTTAAAAGGATCTCCACCAAACAATGGTAGGCAGCAATGTACTCGCTTTTTTTTTTCTTAAAAAAAGTCTGCAAAAATGTGTGTGTGTGTGTGTGTGTGTGCGTGTGCGTGTGCGTGTGCGATGAGAAAATCTGTACTTTCATCTTCTGACTGAGAAGACATTAATTTTATAGGTTAAGAGCTAAGGGAAGTGGTGATCTACTACTACTGTGGATGTTATCCACAATTTTCTTTTATTTATATATTTATTTATTTATTTTTATTATTTTTTTTCCCTCCAGGGTTATTGCTGGGCTCCGTACCTACACCATGAATCCACCGCTCATGGAGGCCATTTTTTCCCCTTTTTGTTGCCCTTGTTGTTGTAGCCTCGCTGTGATTATTATTATTGCCATTGTTGATGTTGTTCGTTGTTGGATAGGACAGAGAGAAATGGAGAGAGGAGGGGAAGACAGAGAGGGGGAGAGAAAGACAGACACCTGCAGACCTGCTTCACCGCGTGTGAAGCGACTCCCCTGCAGGTGGGGGGCCGGGGGTTCGAACCGGGATCCTTATGCCGGTCCCTGCACTTTGCGCCACATGCGCTTAACCCAGTGCGCCACCGCCTGACCCCCCTGTCCACAATTTTCTCATGAATCTTGTCTCAATATTTTTTCAGTATTTTCAGTATTTCAGAATTTTTCAGGGTCAAAGAGGGCCACTGCCCTCCTCACATGTCTCTGCTATTTGGGTAATAATTATCTTACTTTAACTACTTAAGTAAGAAAAGAAAAATATCAGGCTGAGGAGACAACATAATGGGTATGTAAAAACTTTAATGTCTGAAACTCTTGAGGTCCCAGGTTCAATCCCCAGCAACACTTTAAGCAAGAAATGAGTAGTACTCTGATCTCTTCCCACCTCACAATAAAATGAACATACACAGAGTAGCAGTCACCAAAAGAATGTTAAATTTTATAAAAATCTTTGTTTAATGAAATCATAAAATCTGATACAATGCCAGAAAGCTTTTATTTTTCCTTCTTAGTACCGTAAATTTAGGAAACTAAAGGACATGAGTATTTTCCATAAACAGCTAGGAAACACAGTTTCAAAATTTGGCTTGCAAGTTCTTTTGGGTGTTTATAGCTAAACTAGTATTTTGTAATGCTAAAAGTCAGTGGAAAAGAGTGCATTTGTGATTGACCAGAAAGACCAAAGGCCCATGTTAGGCCTTAGCACTCCCAGTTAGAAACTCTGTTAAGAAGAAAGCCAGTCATGAATGACTCGGTACATTGAACAACAGACTGGGGCTGTTTTTTTCTTTCTTTCTTTCTTTTTCTTTCTTTCTTTCTTTCTTTCTTTCTTTCTTTCTTTCTTTCTTTCTTTCTTTTGCAATACAACACAAATTAAGGCATAATTTCTGATGAAAGAACATATCCAGGCCATATCTGAATTTTGTAGCCTGAAGTTTATAGAAACTTGGAAGTGGTTCTTTCAGGAAAAAAGAAAGACATTTTATTTGTTTGTTTATTGGTTTATTTATTTATTTATTTGATAGAGCAGAGAGAAACTGAGAGTGAGGAAGAGTTAGAGAGGAAGAGAGAAAAAGAGAGACAAGAGACACCTGCAGCGCTGCTTCACCAGTCCTAAAGCCTTCCCTCTGCAGGTAGAGACCAGGAACTTGAACCTGGTTCCTTGTGCATGGTAACACATACACTTAACTAGGTGCACCACCACCCAGCCCAGAAAGGCTTCTTTAAAAAGTACAGGCCTAGGGAGGGGGTGGTAGCATAATAGTTATGCAAAAAAATTTTCATGCCTGGGTCTCCAAAGTTCCAGGTTCAGTCCCACCATGGGCCAGAGCACAGCAGTACTTTAGTGTCTCTCTCTATCTCTTTCACTCTAAAACATTTTTATTTATTTATTATTCAATGAGAGAGATGCAAAGAAAGAAACCAAAGCACTGCCCAGCTCTGACTTACAGTGGTGCTGGGGACAGAAACTTGGACCTTTGGGGCCTTAGGCATAGCTATTACTCTGTCCCCAACCCTAACCTCTCTCCCTGCCCCGCCCCCATTCCCTCTCTCTCATTAAAGCAAAACAAATAAAATACATTAAAAAAAAAAAATCCACATCTGAGAGAGAGCAACCAGGTTGTCTGCCCTACCATGTGTAGAGAGAGCCCAGGCTCAAACCAAAGCGCCAAATAAAGTTCTGGTGCTGAGATGTCTCCTCTCACCTAGCTCTCTCGGAAGGAAAAAGTAGCCTGGAATAGTGGAATTGGCCATACATAAGGTAAGGCTCAAATGCATGCATACATACATACATACAATTCAGTAAAGTATAACTAGGTATAAGGTCTTGGAAGGGGCTGGTACAAGTGAAAGCCCTGAGAACCTGCATTACATTGTCTCTGTGGATGGTCTTTTGCCTTCTTTGGGACCTGCCCAGGGGAACAAAGAGAAGAGAGAAGGAGGGGATGCTGGGAGTGTGTGCTGCCGCTGTGACATTATTGTTTAAAACAGCTACTAAGTATACTTGGTCGATCAAAAACAAATGTTCCTTTTAAGAAAAATCATTTTAGCTTTATATTTGCTCAGCTGACACAATTGCTGAACTATAAGTAACTTATTTGTTTGTTTTCTGTTTTAGTCAGTGTTCATCCAAACAAGCATTTATAATAGGCAATGTTAGAAACTTTTATTTTGGAGGGTAAATTAGTTAACAGAAAACATAATTATTTCAGGGTTCTCAAAAAAAAAAGAAGCTCCAAAATCACAGTATTACTTCAAAGTATAAGGGTAGCTGTATGAACGGCTATGCTATTCAGAATACATAAATTCTTGTACCTCCACAACAAAAAGCAACTGGTTTAACTCAAAAATTGGCAAGGTACTTGAATAGATATTTCTCTATAAGATAAGGGGGGAGAATGCATTGGATCGACCTTGTCGTGGTGCATCCCGTGAGTACCCATTCATTGGGGAAACTGATGATCCTTCCTAGCCGACTGAATCCACATGGATCCTAGTCACTTTCAAAGCCAGCAACAAGCAGCTCCTGACAGCTTTCAACCTGACCTGTTGACTGGCTATGGAAGAAGGGCAAACGCCAGAAGAAGAAGAATATAAGATAAGTGGTCAATGAGCACATGAAGAGATATTAAATATCATTAGTCATGAAGAAATGCAAATCAAAATTGCAGTGATATACTCACTATGGTATTCAACTATAAAGCAACTAGAAGATAATACATGCTGGCAAGAATGAAGAGAATTTAGAATCCTTGTACACTGCTGGTAGGTGTGTGTAACAGTGGAGTTCTTATGAAGAACTGTGCTGTGGGACCTCAGAAAATAAAACATAGAATTGCCGTATAATCTGCCACTTCAATTCTACATATCTAATCAAAATAACTGAAAGCAGAGACTCAAATATACAGAGACTTATGTACCAATTATAGGTGAATGTCTAATCAAAATACTGTATATACCTATAGTGGTACAATGTGATTCTGACATATATATGTATATAAACTTTGAAAGCATTATTTAAAAATTGGTCCAGACACAAAAGTACAAATAAAGTATAATTCTGTTGAGATCAGCTGATGATAGCAGGTAAATTTAGAGACAGAAAGTAGAGCAGAGGTCACCAGGGAGAATGGAGAAATACAGTGATATTGATCACAGGTACAAAGTTTGTTTGACATGATGAAAAAGCACAAACCTAATGGTGATGATGACTATGTACTTCATCCCACTGATTTGTACACATTTTTAAAGGTGGCTAAGATGGCAGATTTAATATCATTTGTACTGTGCTACAAATCAGATAACTGTCTGTGCCCCAGAAAAGGCAAACAAACTACTGTCAAGATGAAGTTCCACTGGGGGTGGGGAGTATCAAATCTTTAAAAGTACTTCATTTAAATACGCAAATTAGCAAGGAGTCATTTGAATATGCAAATTAGCAAGGAGTCACTAATGTGAAAAACAAGGTAGTTTGGAAAAGGTTTTAGTGGAAGAAATTACTTGTGGCAAGACAAAGACAACAGCAGGTGAATATGTCATTTCAAACTCTCATTAAGAGGGGCTACTTATGGAGAGAGATCCCATTGGGAAGGTGTAGCATCTCTTTGTTTTTGGTGAAAAAATGATTTCAATGAATCTAATTGTCACTGTTTTAAAGAAAGTACAGGGTTCTTTATTATCTCTTTTCCTTGTAGTGGCAGTGCTGGCTTTTATTGTTATGCTCCAGTAATAGTGACTACGGCTTTATTATGGAAATCTCACCTCATTTACATGAGGCTGAAATTTATTCTGTGTTTACAACCACTGAAGTACTTGTTTTAATTTTACCTCACTGACCTTCTGATTCTAACAATCTAATGTGCTACTAAAGCAAACTCATCAATGTAAAACAAAGGACACAACTGTGAAGTACTGTGGATTTAATACACTTGCTGGGTCTCTTTCCAGGAATAGGTAGGCATTACTTTTTAATTGGGAGGGACAGGGGAGGTAATTGGAAAGTAAGGTATCAAACAACTTTATTCTTGAAATAAAAGCTTTTATCTTGAGATGAAAAAGACACAGTGACAAAGAAATTTCATGGAACTGACCCATTTCTTGATGAGAATATTGTGTATTTGAGTTAAGATAGGAAAACTTAACAAACTCCACAATCCATGGAATTCACCAGTTTTCTCAACAACAAGTAAACATAAAGTCATAATCAGGCACGTTTTCCATAGCACTGCCAAGTCGGCATTAGGATAACTTGGGTGGAATGGATAGTAAACTCATGGACTGGATTTGCAAATTGTTCATAGAAATAGTCTGCATCTCCTTTGGGTAGCTTGGATTCCTAAAGTCTCATGTGTAACCAGTTCTGTATTTGGTTTCAATTTCCTTTTTCAGGATTTCAACACATCCCCAAAAGAACTCTTGAAAACTTTGGCTAACAGGGATAACACTCTATCCTGTGACGCCTGTATCTATGTCAGTCGCAACTGTTGTGGCAGTTAAGAGTTTGTGTATCCTCACTCTGTGTGAAGTAGTAAGTATGTAGCCATTTTTAATAAGGTGAGCACTTTAGAATCAATAATTTACAAATAATTGTCTTTTTTCCTTCAGGTAGAGAAAGAGTGGGGAATGAACCTCCCACCTCCTCCTTCTCTCTCTCTTTCTTCTCTTTTCCCTCATTCCTCCTTCCCCCTTCCTTTCCTTCTTTACTCTTTCTTTTCTCTCTTCCTTCCTCTCCCTCTCTCTCTCTTTCTCTCTCTTCCTCTCACTAGGGATATTGCTAGGACTCAGTGCCCACACCACAAATCCAGTGTTCCTAGTGGTGGCCATTCCCCCCCCCCCCCCGCTTTTTTTTTCTGTTATTATTTGACAGGACAGACAGATACTGAGAGGAGGGGAAGATAGAGAGGGAGAGAGTCAGATAACCACCTGTAGGCCTGATTCGCAGTTGCTGGAACCCTTATTTCTGCCACGAGCCATACAAAAAAATATCAGTTTAAAAATTAGAACTTAGCAGGCGGTGGTGCACCTGGATAAGCACACACATTACAGTGCACAAGGACCAGGGTTCAAGACCCTGGTTCCTATTTGCAGGGGGAAAGTTTCACGAGTAAGCAGCGCTGAAGGTATCTCTCTGTCTCTTTCCCTCTCTATCACACTCTTCCCTCTCAATTTCTCTGTCTCTAGCCAATAATAAATAAAAGTTTAAAATAAATTAGCACTTAATGCTACTATGAATAAAAAGTTTTGGTTGCTATGGCAGGGTCAGAGCCCATGATTTTGAGGGCTGTATATGGCCCATGGGTAGGACTTACCCACTACAGGAATAAAGGGGAAGAAAACACAGAGGGAGAGAAAGACACAGAGAGAAGGAAAGATACCGTAGCACCTCTCCATTGACTGTAAAGTTTCCCCTTTACATGATTCTCCAGTGTAGACTTTGGGGGCTTGAACCTATGTCCACATGTATGGAAAAGAGTGTGCTCTGTACACGTATGCTCATAGCAGCACAATTCATAATAGCTAAAACCCGGAAGCAACCCAGGTGCCCAACAACAGATGAGTGGCTGAGAAAGCTGTGGTATATATACACCATGGAATACTACGCAGCTATTAAGAACAATGAACCCACCTTATCTGCCCCATCTTGGATGGAGCTAGAAGGAATTATGTCAAGTGAGCTAAATCAGAAAGATAAAGATGAGTATGGGATGATCCCACTCATAAACAAAGGTTTAGAAAGAAGAACAGAAAGGTGAACTCAAAGCAGGATTTGACTGAATTTGGAGCAGGACACCAAAGTAAAAAATCTCTGGGTTGAGGGCAGAAGCTCAACTTCACTGGGGGCAAGGGGCGGGGGTGGGTGGCGGCAAGGATTGGATGGGACACAGTCTTTTGGTGGTGAGAATGGTGTTTATATACACTCATATTAATTCTTCCCTCCCTTTTTTATACTACACTATACTTTTCTATTCCCTCCTACTCTATTTTAACTGGTGACAATGACAGTCACCATGTGTTTTGATGGACAATTTGTAAACCTCTGCTCCAGAAGATAATTTAGGCTCTAGAAGGTGGCAAGCAGGTTATTTTAAACATAAGGTTGAAACGTTAAACACAATCACAGTGGGGGCTGACACCTGGTTCCTTCTGACATGGATTTGCCCTGAATTTTGCAGACACATGAAGGAAGCAAGTTTGATTTGAAAAGATCTATATATGTGATACCCTGGACCTACAGGCAGAGAAGAGAATTAAAACTAGCTTAAATATATTTTACATGGATACTGGAAAGAATGGAAGCGAATTCTCAGAGTCTCAAGGTCTGCTGAGAATTGAAAGAATAACTCAACTCAGGACTCCCTTAAAAACTAGAGGATGGTTTGGTGTCAAGCCTATTTTGAGTGTGATTTATTGGGGTTGAAAAAAAAAAGTGGCACAAAGATAGAATTATGGTCTCATCTTGAAAAAGTTATATATATCATTTTCAATTTGCAGGCTATAATTTGGAACCTAAAGAGAGTAATCAGTTTGGTTGAGACATCCAAGTGGACCTTGCATGAGCTGTTATTAGAGTAATGCCATCTAAGCTCCAAAGTTGCTTAGACAATATCCCACTGCAGAGGATGGGGTGGGGGAGGAGATATGTCTGTGATTCTTAAGGAAATAATAAAATGATTTTTTTCCTGACAAAAAATTTCTTAAAATTACAGTACAGAAATGATCATTTGGAGGCTCACTAAACAGCTCACCTGGAAGTTGCCAAATTTGCCAAGCATGTGACCCAGCTGTGAGCCCAATCATATTACACTGGGGGCAATTTTGCTGCTACAGGACGCTGTCTGTCTGTCTGTCTGTCTGAAGAACTCATCCCAGAGCAGTGGAAACCCAGATATAACATAAATTATTATCATTTGAATTGGTCAACATAGTAATTTTCTGTGTCTTTCATAAATATCTCTTAAAATCTCAAAATAGTGACAGAAGGTTTTAGTAGATCAGAGTCCAACACTGACATAAAGTCAGTCATCTGAAGGATCAAAGCCTGGCTTAATCTGCCTTTAATTACATTAGCAGTCAGTCAGTTGTTAGAGGGTTCAACACACTCATCTCAAGGCATGCTCAGACAATCAACTGCAATTTTCAACATACTTGCTATTATAATTCAATGAAATGTACAATGCATCTTTCAGTCTGTCTATGTCTCTATTTTGAATCCTACTAGATGGTCTCATGACTTTAGAAATTAGGTTACTGTGTTTTTGGCTCGAATAGCGAGTTATGTATTATAGATAGTGCGATAGCATATCACAAAGCAGTCATGAACACTTAATAGGCTCAAATTCAACACTGAAGTCTCGAGTTAATTCTGACTCAGTGTCTCAGAGAAATTAATCAAGATAACTGTATGTGTGCAAGAAAATATTTTTACAGTGTGTTAAATATGTCAGTTCCCAGAACTTGTGTCTAGTAAACCCTCAGGCTGGCTTAGTGCCAGCTGACCTCAATGTTTATTTCCTTTCTTGAATTCAGTTCTCTAGCTATATTATAAAACTATCACAAATTAAAATTTCCATTTAATTTAAACAGTTTTTGATTGCCATGCTACTATTCTGAGAAGTTCCTTGAATTAAATAATGTGGTTCCTTCCTGTCAATATGATTGACTGAATTTCTTTTCTCAGCAGTTATCAGTTTATCATGGCATTTTTTTTTCTGGTCTTGAAAAATATTTTGGTAGTTCCCAAGAGCTTACAGGATATTACTTACTCTATTGTTATGTAAATATATATAGAGAGATAATACCAAATCCATATACCGAGAGGTTTTTAGAAATATACAGACCAGGGGAGTCGGGTGGTAGCACAGCAGGTTAGGCACAGGCAGTGCAAAGCACAAGAACCAGAGTAAGGATCCCAGTTCGATCCCCTGGCTCCCCACCTGCAGGGGAGTCACTTCACAGGCAGTCAAGCAGGTCTGCAGGTGTCTGTCTTTCTCCCCCCCCCCCCCCGTCTTCCCCTCCTCTCTCCATTTCTCTCTGTCCTATCCAACAATGACATCAATAATAACTACAACAGTAAAACAACAAGGACAACAAAATGGAATAATAAAATAAATATTAAAAAAAGAAGAAATATGCAGACCAGAAAGCTGTCAGATATCTTAGGCAAAAGCTTATCATCACCCACTTAAACAATGGCACAGTACCCACAGAAATGGAAGTGAATTTAAATTGGCTGTTCTCACTCTGAACTTTGGATCAAATCCTTTCAGAGAAAAGGGAGGAAAATAACTTTATTAAGAAAGACAATAACTAGGGGCCCTAAAGACAGCTCACCAGGTATGGAGATTGCCTTGATACACAGTCTAGATTTGAGTCCCAGCACCAAACAGAAGGTGCTGGAGGAGTGGAGCTGCCTGTGGTTATCTTTCCTTCTCTATGTGAATGAAAAAGTGGCCGGATGCATGTGTGCTGCTCAGGGTTTACAAAATAGATAAATAAGTAAGTAAAGAACATTAAAATAGAAGGCAATCCCCATATTGAATGCTATGTGCATGATCTAGGGAGAAGGAGACTGAGCAGACACTGGCATCCACATGAATGTTATTTGTGTTCAGGTAATCAAAGTGACTTGAACAAAGTGATAAGTGCCCATTAATAGAGCTTCAACGATTTCTTTCTGTATTTGCTTTTCAGTGTCACATGTGAACCTTAAGCTTTTAAGATGCTAGTTATAGTTCTCCTCCCTGTATCATGTAGAATTTAATTTATTAATATTATGCTGCTTCCCAGGTTTCTGATACTGGTAGTGATACTGGTCTCTCTCCTCCTTTCCTGTCGATTCCTGGCTGTCCCTATCCAATAAACAAAGATAATAAAAAACATTCAAGAGTAATTTACTTTCTTGAAAGCTGTTGATACCAAGTTTGGTCATTTGCCTTCTTCAAACTCAATTAAAAGAAAATGATATATTTTCACATATGAACCCTCAGCCAATTAAAGAGTTTGAAATGTGGATTGAGGTCGGAGATATGTAGTCTGACTCTGGAGTGAGGTGGTGGGAATTGTGTGGAATTGTATCTCATCCCACAATCTTGTCAATCACTAATTATTTTTTTATTAAATCACTAATAAAAAATCAATTAAATATAATCTAAAAGATTTCTGAGATGCAGAAATGACCTAGTTAAAAATGCTCAGCCATGGCATCATCTCCCCAGACAATAACTTGGATCCATCTGCTTATCAGATTTCAGGCTCAGGGAAAAAAAAAAAACTAGTATAGTCACAGGCCCTTTGGAATATAACTAAATTATGCCTACTAGCTATCTGCAAAACGGAGACCTCCTCCCCACCCCAACTCTTCATCTGCACTATGGTTTTGTCAGTGTTTGCTTTTTATAAATAAAAATAAATAAATAAATAAATTTAAAAATGCTCAGAGTAAATCAGTATCTACTGCAAAATAGCTCTAATAAATGGTTAAAAAAAGATGAAAATGGGGGGGATCGGGCAGTAGCACAGCGGGTTAAGCGCATGTGGCGCAAAGCGCAAGGACCGGCATAAAGGATCCCAGTTCGAGCCTCCGGCTCCCCACCTGCAGGGGAGGTGCTTCACAGGTGGTGAAGCAGGTCTGCAGGTGTATATCTTTCTCTCCCCCTCTCTGTCTTCCCCTCCTCTCTCCATTTCTCTCTGTCCTATCCAACAACAACAACATCAACAACAATAATAATAACTACAACAACAAAAACAAGGGCAACAAAAGGGAAAATTTTAAAAAAAGGTGAAAATTGTGTTCAGGTCATTAGAATGATGACTAACAAAATTGTTTAATGAATATACCATCTCAGGGAAGAGCGAAGGGAAGTAACTGAGAGTGAAAATAAAAGCAGGAATGAAAAAAAATACAGTGAGGGAGACAGAGAAAGGTGTGAAGAGGAAAATGGTGACTTAAAAGAGATGATGTGAAATAATAAATAACCACAGCACTAGGAATGGGGAAAAAGGTGGTAGGAGCAAAAAGCACATTTAAAAATAGGAAGAATAATTAAGCAGGAATATAGGGACTTTGAAGTGCAGGAAGGAATAAAAATATTTTTAATATTCTATTGGTTGAAAAGAGTGGTGCACTGAAACGTTGTAAAAAAATAGGATCTTTTATGAGGCAGATAATTTTGATTACAAGAAGGAACCAGAACAAGTTCTTTAAATCAGAAGAATGTTTTTAAATCTTGTAAACTTAAAGTATCTCTAAATAAAGAGAATGCCAGCACATAATATGAAAAGTATAGCAAACCAAGAATGGAACTTGGGATGCCGTCAGTTAGAAAGAGTCATGACAGGGAGCAGGCCAGGAGTCACACCTGGTTAAGTACATACATTCCCAACTTCACAGATCCAGACTCAACTCCCCTACCCCCATCCCAGGGAAAAACTTCACAAGCAGTGAAGCAGGGCTGCAGGTGTCTCGCTCCCTTTCTGTTTCCCCTTTCCCTCTCAATTTCTCTTTTTCTCTATCAAAAAACAAAAGAAAACAAAGTTTCCTGGAACAGTGAAGTCTTTGTGTAGTCACTGAGCCTCAGAAATAACCTTGGTGACATTAAAAAAAAAATAAGAAAAGAGTCTCAAAGTATTATAGAACCGCCATGTTGATCTGAGGCTTGTAGACCAGGTCAAGGGGAGACACAGTGTTTTCAATGCAAAAAAAAAAAAAAAAACTTCAAGATAAAAACAGCTTTGAGGGAGTCGGGCTGTAGCGCAGCGGGTTAAGCGCAGGTGGCGCAAAGCACAAGGACTGGCATAAGGATCCCGGTTTGAACCCCGGCTCCCCACCTGCAGGGGAGTCGCTTCATAGGAGGTGAAGCAGGTCTGCAGGTGTCTATCTTTCTCTCCTCCTCTCTGTCTTCCCCTCCTCTCTCCATTTCTCTCTGTCCTATCCAACAACGACAACAAAAATAATAACTACAACAATAAAACAACAAGGGCAACAAAAGGGAATAAATAAAATAAATATTTAAAAAAAATTTTTAATAAAAAAAATAATAAAAACAGCTTTGAACAGATTTTTTCCCTCTACCTTCTAGAGAAGTTCTATGCATAATTTTTGACAATCATTTTAGAGAGATACATTTAAAAAAATCAGAAATTGTATTTCCAAGTCCAAAAGTGAACAGAAGACAGCAATCATGCATTTAAAACTGAAGGAGCTCTTAGCTCTTAGATCAAAGTAGTAAATGTGAGTGACTGTTCTATGCAGCTTTCAAAGAAACAGAAAGTCATGTTTCATCAGTAAGTTTCCTAGGGTAAATAAAGGATTTGGAGAATGAATGTCCTTTAAAAGAGTGAAGCATGCCAGAAAACTTAAAATTGAAATCTTTTACTAGTTTAAGGGAAGCTCTCCCCGCCCCCATGGTGTAAGCTTTTAAGAGACTCAGCCTATGGTCTGTGCATTAAAAAGTTTGAGACATTCAGTCAATTTTCCCCCTCTCATATTAGTTAAATAGTGATTTATACAACTACAAGTTAATAGGCGTGTACATAAGCACCCTTCCCACCACCAAAAGACTTCATCTCATCCCATCCTCCCCTTTGCTTCCCCCCCCACCCCCCCAGTGAAGCCAAACATCCACCCTCACCTCTTTTTTCCATTTTTATTGGAGAGTTACTGGTTTACAGTGCAGTTGCTGGCACAGGTGAACAATGGCCCTGTGCATCATGAAACAGGGGCCCATGGTTCTATCCACCAGCCCCCCTTTCTCTCCTTCCCCAGAATACTTTGCTTTGGTGCAATACTCTGCACTCAGCCCAAATTTTGCTTTGTGATTTCTCTCTCTGTCCTTATTTTTGTTTCACCTGTAAATAATTCTTTATTTACATTCTTTGTCTTTGTCTTTTTGTAATTATTTCTTGATGACTTCAAGTTTCCTACAAGATGAGGCAAAGGATATATATGACTTCATCGTTTTATTTATTTTTATATTCTTTTTATATTTATTTATTTATTTTCCCTTTTGTTGCCCTTGTTGTTTTTCACTGTTACAGTTATTATTGTTGCTGTTATTGATGTCGTCGTCATTGTTGGATAGGACAGAGAGAAATGGAAAGAGGAGGGGAAGACAGAGAGCGGGAGAGAAAGATAGACACCTGCACACCTGCTTCACCACCTGTGGAGTGACTCCCCTGCAGGTGGGGATCCGGGTGCTCGAACCAGGATCCTAACATGGTCCTTGCGCTTTGAGCCATGTGTGCTTAACCCGCTGCACTACCATCCGACTCCCCATCATTTTATTTTTAATCAGAGGGACCGATACAGAAGAAGATGTGAAGGAACAGAGCACTGCTCTGCTCTGGCTTATGGTGGTGCTGGGGATTGAACCTGAGATTTCAGAGCTGCAGATATATATTTTTTTGCATATCCATCATGCTGTCTCTTTATCCCTCATTTTTAATGTGTAGATGCCACCATGTTTTAGCTACTTGTCTGTCATTGGGCATCTGGGTTGCTTCCAAGTTTCGGTTACTATAAATTATGCTGCAATGAACATAGTATGTGTAAATCTCTTCTGATAGATGTTTTTATTTCCTTTGGGTAAATTCCCAGGAGAGAAATTGATGTACCATAGGGTAGGCCCATTTCTAGTGTTCTGAGAAGTTTCTTTTTTTTTCTTTCTTTCTTTCTTTCTTTCTTTCTTTCTTTCTTTCTTTCTTTCTTTCTTTCTTTCTTCCTTTTTTTTGCCTACAGGGTTATCGCTGTGGCTCTATGCCAACACCATGAACCCACTGCACCTGGAGGCTATTTCCCCCATTTTTGTTGCCCTTGTTGTGGTTGTTATAGCTCTTGTTGGATAGGACAGAGAGGAATCGAGAAAGGAGGGGAAGACAGAGAGGAGGAGCGAAAGATAAGACACCTGCAGACCTGCTTCATCACATGTGAAGCGACCCCCCTGCAGGTGGGGAGCTGGTGGCTGGAACTGGAATCCTTATGCGGTGTGCGCTTAATCCGCTTAACCCTCTGCACTATCGCCCTGCCCCCACAAGTTTCCAGACTGTTTCCCACAAAAATTGGACCAATTTACACTCCCAACAGCAGTGCAAAAGTCTCCTTTTCTCTCCATCTACTCCCCAACATTTGTTGTTTCTATCCTTTATTGTATCACTTTAAATGATGAACTCAGCAAGTGCTAATGGATTCAGTTGTATTGTTTATGTACACACTTATCAGAAATCATGTCATGAATTTGTTTATGTGGGAAGTAGTAGGGCTCTCTCTTTATTCAGCAGTTTAAGGATGGCTATTTTTTAGTTAGTATGTATTATATTTATTTATTTATTGGATA
Organism: Erinaceus europaeus; assembly: GCF_950295315.1. Classification (NCBI taxonomy): domain Eukaryota; kingdom Metazoa; phylum Chordata; class Mammalia; order Eulipotyphla; family Erinaceidae; genus Erinaceus; species Erinaceus europaeus. The sequence goes on along the minus strand of NC_080172.1, from coordinate 15,421,886 downwards.
GAGATAGCCAGAAACTAAGAGGGTGGGGAGAGGGAGAGAGGGAGAGACAGACACCTACATCACTGCTTCACCACTTGTGAAGCTTTCCCCCTGCAGGTGGAGACTGAGGGCTTGAACCTGGGGATGGTGATTATAGTATTTCAACAATTAATTCATTAATTCTGCCTTTTAGAATAGTTCAATATTAGGGTCCAGGCAGTGGGATACTTGGTAGAGTGAACATGTTACAATGGACAAAGACCTGAGTTCAAGCCCTCTGGTCCCCACCTGCAAAAGTAAAGCTTCATAAGCAGTGCTGCAGGTGTCTCTTTCCTTTCCTGTCTATCTCCCCCTTCCCTAACGCTCTTCCTGTCAGCTTCTATATAATAAATAAAATATCAAAAAAATTCATTGTGAAATGAGAACATAAAGAACTGAGTAGTAGCAGTTTCAAAATAGTTGTGATAGTTTTGATATTGAATCATCTCTTAGAGTACCACCCCTTAATGAGATATATGAGATACAATAGGGCTCCTTCTTCTTTAAAAAAATTTTTTTTGATATTTATTTATTTCCTTTTGTTGTCCTTGTTGTTTTATTGTTGTAGTTCTTGTTGTTGATGTCGTTGTTGGATAGGACAGAGAGAAATGGACATAGGAGGGGAAGACAGAGAGGGGAAGAGAAAGGCAGACACCTGCAGACCTGCTTCACCACTTGTGAAAGGACTCCCCTGCAGGTGGGGAGCCAGGGCTCTAACCAGGACCCATCACCGGTCCTTGTGCTTTTGCACCACGTGCGCTTAACTCGGGGCACTACTGCCCGACTTCAAGACTCTTTCTCCTAACTCCATCAAATTTATACCTCTGGCAAACTAGGAGATAAGTAAAAATTGAATTTAATAGCTTGTAATGAAATAACTTGCATAAGGAACTTTCTCCTTGTTGATTTTCAACAGAAACTAGGTAAAAAGCAGTTCACTGAGATAAATTTGGGAAATTTGAGTTCTAAAAAGACCTACCTCTGCCACAAATTAGTATTTCCTTTTCTTCTTTGGTTTATGACTAAATCAGATATTTAAGTCTTCTCTTAGCTCTATGATTTCTTTTTTAAATTTTTTATCTGGTTGTTCAAAAGCCTTAGAAAATTCCTGATGATATTGTTCTAGGGGTCTTCACTGAACAACAGAGATATTTAAAAAATCTTTTAGGTGTTGGAAACACTGTTTCCACTTACAGCAAGCAAAGGGAATTATGGGACATGAACATAATTCGCATATGGCTGATATCAGCCTGGCATCAAGAGCTTAGGAGAGGCATACGCAAACTCACAAGGGATTTTGGGTAATAGGAAGTTACTTAAATCAGAAGGCGCTCTCTTTGCCTTCTTGCCCTTCACCTAGTTGTCTCACCTCTCCCCTCCCCATGATGCTGTTCCCCACCCCTCCTCCCAGACCTCCAGGTTATAACTGAGCTGGTAAACAATGTTTAAGGACCGTGGCCCATGCCACATAGCTAGCCAATCTTGCCTTCTCTGCTGATTTTACTGTCAGTTTTTATGTACTTAATAAAACTGCCACATTATGTTAAACCCTGAACAATAAAGTCCAACAGAAGTGTTTACTTTTTTTTAAAAAAAAAAAAAACCTATAGGCTCAGAGGTTTCTGATTTCAATTTTTGAAGATTGGGGTTACAGATATAAATCTTAGCAAAAAATATAGGCATACATAATGCTTCTCTAATTATTTTGAATTTTCCCCAGCACCACTGGCAAAATATGAGAAGAATTGTGAAAAAATCTTTTTAAGTACAAGCAGATGAGGTAGTTCACAGTCTAGTAAGATGCTCTGGGGTTTTCCTTATGTCCTTAGGCATTGTTTTATTATTTTATTTTCAGCAATGGAAGTGGGAGTAGACTGCAAACAAGCAGCTTACTGCCAAGGACATGTGAAACCTGTTAGGTTGGTCATTCTGGATCTTATTCAAGAACATACTGTTACTAGGTGAAATTATTTTTATTTCTCTTTAGTGCAGGCCTCAATTTTGATCTAGAAAAAAAGTAAGGGGCTAGGTAGTTAAACACCTGGTTGAGCATACATATTACAATATGCAAGGACTTGGGTTTGAGCCCCATTTCCACTTGCTGGGGAAAATCTTTGTGAGTGGTGAAGCAGTACTGCAGGTGTCTCTCTTTCTCTGTCCCTTTCTGCCCCCCCCCCAATTTCTGGCTGTCTCTATCCAATAAATAAATAAATATTTAAAAAATAAGTTATAAAAATAATATTTTCCTTACTTATAAATCATGAATTCTTCTATAAGCAATAAAATTTCAAATGTCATACTTATAAATGAGACTAGTAAGAATAACAGAGTTATAAAATGAAGCATCATAAAATTTAGTGGTTTAACATAATTTAATTATTTCTCACAATCCCGCAATCTAGACTGGGAAATCCTTAGCTCTGCGTGGTATCCACTTGGCTTGGACTCTGTAAAAAGGTTTGTTTCACCACTCACAGGCCTGGAATCAAAGCAGAGATCCCTGAAATAACTGGAGACTAGATAAGGATGTTTATCCACTTGGTCACTCCGTAAGACTAGCTCCATGTTTCTAAGATTATGGTGATTTTAGGATTGGACTTCTTATATGGTGACTGGACTCTAAGAGAAAGGGGGCTTAGAAAAGCTAGTTCCCTTAAATGTTAGAACCATTTAAGACAACACCACTTCCATTAGTTGCCCGAGCAAGTGCAAAGCTAATCTAGAATTAAAGAGAAGGAAAACAGACCACAGTACTTAATGTGCAGCACCGCACCTATTTAAAAGGAGAAGCACACAGCTTGTGGACATAGCTGGAGAACATGCCACAGAGTGTACTGCGTTTACCTAGATCTCTTCCTCTTTTTTCTTGTGGATGTTACTGAATTTGTTTAAACTATAGCTGGAATTTTTAAATATCAAGAGCAAAAAAGTCACTCTTTTTTTTTTTAATATGGAGAATGATACTTTGCAATATTCATTACAACAGGTTTTAATAATCTTCACAAAATTCAAAGAAACTTGATTTATATTTTTACTCTTCACTCTAAGTGTAAAGAGATGGAATTGCAGGAGAAATGGAAGCCTTCATGCTCAAATATGTTCCCTTATACAGAAGTGGATGTTGCAGAAGTAGGAAATTGTGAAGTCTTCAGCATCGTGCTATGTAAGACTAGCTAGATGAAGTTACATTATTATATACCATACTGACTCCTATTTGTAGGAGATTATAAGGTATCTATGATCCATGACTTCCTCTTTTTTATTCCAATTGATTTTTCTTGCTGATAAATGAATCACTCCTCACATAAGAACTGGTTGATGAATCAGAAAGAAGTCAGTAAGTTTTAATGAACCTAAAAGGAAAGACAAGCTTATCACTGCCAGGGATCAAAATAAAATAGCGGGTAAGGTGGGTGTTCATAGGCCCTAGAATTCTAGTTGGAAATTCAATATACACCCGACAAATTTGAGTGAGAACGGCAGGAAGCAGGGACTTCTCCTCTTAGATCAGGTATAAGACAGGGCTCTCCACTATCAATGTACTCTTGAAAGTCTTGGCCATAGCAAATAGGCAAAAGAAAAAAAAACATGAAGATGGCGGCCTGAGAAGTCGCTAACAGTGAGTGCTCTGATCTCATCGTCGGCAACGGTAGGATTTTCTGCCTTTAGCAGGCCAGTCAATAAGGGGGAACACCAAAGAAGTGATTACAACTTAATTTGGGTTAAGAATTAGAGTAAAGGTGACACGGACTAGCGGGGTGCCAGAATTCCCAGGCAGCGCCGGGCAAGGTGAGTGCGCCGGGCATTGTCCTCCGCCCGCCCAGGAAGGCGGCTCCTCCGCCGGTTGCAGAGCGCGGCAGGCAGAAGACCCGGAGAGAGCACTTTAGCTCGGGGGCTTCCTCTTGGGAGAATCCAGGGTCCACCCCGACCCTGAGGGCGGATCCAAAGACTTCTTGAGTATAGCTCTCATTGGATCAAAGGACTTGGAGCTAGTTTTCATTTTTGAGAAATCCTTTAAAAAAGTCTGGAGGGGGGGGTTTCCCAGAAGATGGCGGACTGAGAAGCGGCTAGCCTTGGAGCTCCGGACACATCTCTTGTAAACAACAGGATTTTCTGCCTTTAGCAGGCCAGCCAATAAGGGGCCATAGCAGTGACAACAAGGAGGTGTCTATAACTTAATTTGGGTTAAGAATTAGAGTAGGGGAAAAAAATTCTTTTTTCTTCCTTTTAATTTTCAAGCATACATCCTTCCCGCCGCCCCCCACCCCCATAAGCAGTGCCTGGGACCAGCTACTAGCAGGATACCCCATACCACCAAACAGGGTGTTTTTTTTTTTTTTTTTAAATTCACTGATACACATTTGGGAAGTTCCTCGCACTGCTCTTTAATTACAACTCTTCTTATCTTCTCCCTTTTCTCTCTCTTATCTCTCTCTATCTCTTTTTTTTTTTTTTAATCTTGTCATACACTTCTTTCTTCTTTGCCTTTCTGAATTTGTGAATTACTTTGGGGAAGAAATCTGACCCAGAGTGGACTCTCTATGTGTGTATCTCTGCTCTAGTTCCCTTTACACTCTTGTTACCCCTAGAATATACACTGGATAGTAGATTTGCATAACTGTCTATTCTTGCTATCCTCTCTTTCTTTTCTCTTTCTTCACTGGGATTTGGTTACTATTTTTTCACGGTCTGGAGAAATTGTTTGGCTAACTGGTAACGATTAAACTCCTTCAATACTTACTTCAGTTGCTACTGTTATTCCAGAGGTTGGTGAGTGCAATTGTCATAAAGGTATTTAGTACAGTGTTACTTGTGCTCAAAACACAACAACTGAGGAACAACAGAGCATAAAAAAAAAACAGAAACACATAAATAAAAAAAAAAATGGGTAGATTAAAAACAAATAAAACTGCTACCCCAATGAATGAAGACAAGAGCCCAGAAGAAACCACAAATCAGTCAGAAGTAACCATAGATAAGAAAAGTATGCAAGCAATAATAAACTTATTAATCACAGAAATGAAAACAACATTGGAGGAAAGGAATGGCAGTATTAGGGAAACAACAGTTGAGACCCCCAAGGAAAATACTGATTATCTTGAGGCAATTAGAGAACTGAAAGCTGAAATAGCTGTAATGAAGAAAGAAGCTGAGGCAAGGGAAAGCAGACTAACAGAAGCAGAAAACAGAATTAGTCAGACAGAGGATGAGTTAGAGAAAACTAAGAAAGAGGTGAAAGAGCTTAAAAAGAGATTGAGAGACACTGAAAACAACAACAGAGACATATGGGATGATCTCAAAAGAAGTAACATTCGTATAATTGGCCTGCCAGAGGAAGAAAGAGAGGAAGGGGAAGAAAACATTCTAGAGGAAATAATACAAGAAAACTTCCCAGACCTGAATAACAGAAAGGATATCAAGGTTCAAGAGGCCCAGAGAGTACCAAACAGAATCAACCCAGACCTGAAGACACCAAGACACATCATAGTCACAATGAGAAGAAGTAAGGATAAAGAAAGGATCCTAAAGGCTGCAAGAGAGAAACAAAAAGTCACATACAGGGGAAAACCCATAAGACTATCTGCAGATTTCTCAACTCAAACTCTAAAAGCCAGAAGGGAGTGGCAAGATATCTATCGAGCCCTGAATGAAAAAGGGTTTCAACCAAGGATAATATATCCTGCTAGACTTTCATTAAAGCTAGATGGAGGGATCAAAACCTTCTTAGACAAACAACAGTTAAAGGAGGCAACTATCACCAAGCCGGCCCTGAAAGAGGTACTAAAAGACCTCTTATAAACAAGAACATCACTATAATACTTGCAATATATCAGCAAATAGGCAAAAGAAAGGAATCAAATAGATACATATTAGAAGAGATGGAGTAAAGCTATTAAACTAATACAATAAGTTGGTTAGTTACAAAATTATCATTAAAAAAAACAGTGGTATTCCTCTATGCAAATCTGAAGAAGAAATCCAAATATTTATTCTCTATTTACAATTGCAGCAAAAGAAAAAAAAACAGTATCTAAGAATAAACTTAGTAAAGTAGGTGAAGAACTTTTAAATGGAAAATTGTGAGTCAATACTGAAGGAAACAGAGAAAGATAAAAAGAACTGGGGAGATATTCCATGCTTATAGCTTGAAAGAATTCACACCCTTAAAATGGCCATACTTTCCAGAACTTTATACAAATTAAATGGAATCCCTATCAAAGTTCCATCTAATTTTTTAAGGCAATAGAACAAAAGCTACGGAAGTTTATCTAGAACTAGAAAATGCAAGCATTTCTAAAGCAATTTTGAAAACAAAAATGGCGTGACTATAAACTATAATAAAACAACTCAGACTGCAACAAAAGTAAATACACAGACCAGTGGAATAGAATTGAAAGTGCAGAAACAAGCTCTCACACCTACAGATAATCAATGACACAAGGGTTTAGAACATTGAATGGATTGAGCAGATTCTTTTCAATAAAAGGGTGCTGGAAAAATTGGGTTGAAACGTGGAGAAGAATGAAAAAGGACAGCCACATTTCACCTTGCATAAGAGTCAATTCCAAGTGGATTCAAGATTGAGATATTAGGCCAGAAACTATCAAATACATAGAAGAAAACTTTGGCACGACAAATAACAGGATGGAATACTATTCAGCTACAAGGAATGAGAAAAATCTCCTTGGCCACAGTTTGAATGGGACTTGAAGCTATCATGCTAAGTGAAATAAGGAAGACAAATACTAGATGATCTCACTTTTCGGAGGGATGTAAATAGAGGAATAAAGAGGACATACACTGGGTGAAACTTAGACTAGATATAGTCTGTAGCAGCAAAGCCATGGAATGAGGGGCAAAAGGTGGTGGGAGCAAGTGGAAGTCGATTGGGGGACATGGTGCAAGATGGTAGAGGTATCAAGTTCCTACCAACTTTTTTTTTTTCTTAAAGGATAGAACAAAAGCTAGAAATTTTTATCTGGAACCAAAAAAAATTACCCAGAAATGCTAATGCAATATCAAGAAAGAAAGGACAGAATTTGAGACATTACACTCCTAGATATCAAACTGTATTACAGGGTCACTGTAATCAAAACTACCTGATAATGGAACAAAAATAGACACACTGACCAGGCCATGCTTAAAAAAGGAAGGACACTGTCCATCTTTGGGAGACTATAGTACAGGGTATATTAATTTACTAGCAGTTCTATTTCTTTGGACTTTTCTTCTTTCTTTTGGACTTCACTGAATTTACTTGAGCTCTTCTATTAAGGATATCAAAACCAAGTGGTAACAGTTAAAATAGAAAGTGGAAAGGGAATGACAATTAGTGGCTACAATCATGTACACGTGCTGAAATAAAATTGCTACTACCACTATGCACACCTAACCTACATCAAAGTGACTAGTTTGAAGAATATTTCTATGAAAATGTAGAAGATTACAAGGTTAATCAAACAACTGAGGCATACCCTAAACTCTGGTGACTGATGGTATCAATTAACCACATCTGTTTACTAAACCTAAAATTCCAAACTAAATAAAAAATCATAATCATTTTAGTTACTAGGCTAAAATAACAACTTAGCTATAAAGAAACTATAAATAACCTTTCCCCCCCTCATAACTAAATGCTAATAATAGATAATAGACAAAACAAAAACTCTGATAATGTTTATCAGAAAAATAAAGAAAATGTTCAAATTTTATTTGTAAAACTAGAAAATTGTGTTTCTGTACAAAATGGGAATTAGTTTTCCTTCTTAATTTTATTATTATTATTATTATCTTCATTCATTTGATAGAGACAACTAGAAGTTGAGAGGGGAGTGGGTGAAAGAAAGGGAGAGGGACCTCCATTATTACCAGTCATTTCTATCAGGAACAACACAATAGACCCCTTTGTGGGCCCCCATAGGACCTTGCCCTCAACCTGATCAACAATGGTAGAGAATGTTCCATCCTCCAAAGGGAGGCTAGGCAATATACTCAATGCTCCCCCTGATTAAGATGGGTCCTGATATTAGGGCAGTTTGGAACATTCCTACTCATGATCTCAGAATGTGAGCTCAGATCTACAGGGATGCAAAGGTCACAGAGGCTTCTAAGCTTAATATGGGCCCCAGAACACATCAAATCAATGGGGTTTACAGTCAACAATATTTATACCCCTTTCCCATATCAGGGAGCTACTCTCTTCCCTGATCCAGCTTTCTGGTAGCTTCTGCCAGCCATGACGTCATCTCCCCAGATAATAATTAGGATCCACCTGCATATCAGATTTCAGGCTCAGGCAAAAACAAAAACAAAATCACTAGTATTTCCACAGGCCCTTTGGAATATAACTAAAATATGCCTACTAGCTATCTACAAAACGGAGACACCCCCCCCCCCAACTCTTCATCTGCACTATTCCCCCCTTTAGGTCCATGATTGGTCAACAATTTGTTTGGCTTTGTATGTTAACTTTCTTTTCAACCTCCAGGTTCCAAATGCTAGCATGATGCTGACCAAACTTCCTGGACAGACAACCCCACCAATATGTCCTGGAGCTCTGCTTCCCCAGAGACCTTCCCCACTAGGGAAAGAGAGAGACAGGCTGGGAGTATGGATCGACCAGTCAACGTCCATGTTCAGCAGGGAAGCAATTACAGAAGCCAGACCTTCCACCTTCTGCATCCCACAATGACCTTGGGTCCATACTCCCAGAGGGTTAAAGAATAGGAAAGCTGTCAGGGGAGGGGATGGGATACAGAGTTCTGTTGGTGGGAACTGTGTGAAGTTGTACCCTTCTTATCCTGTGTTTTTTGTCAGTGTTTCCTTTTTATAAATAAAATTTTTTTAAAAAAAAATCAGGATACAGGGAGTCGGGCTGTAGCACAGCGGGTTAAGCGCAGGTGGTGCAAACCACAAGGACCGGCATAAGGATCCCGGTTTGAACCCCGGCTCCCCACCTGCAGGGGAGTCGCTTCACAGGCGGTGAAGCAGGTCCGCAGGTGTCTATCTTTCTCTCCTCCTCTCTGTCTTCCCCTTCTCTCTCCATTTCTCTCTGTCCTATCCAACAACAACAACAATAATAACTACAACAATAAAAACAAGGGCAACAAAAGGGAATAAATAAATAAAATAAATATTAAAAAAAAAGTTAAAAAAAAAGTTGAAAAAAAAATCAGGATACAAAAAAAAAGAAGAAAGAAAGAAAGGGAAAGAGACATTGCTTCACCACTCGCACAGCTTTCCCCCTGCAGGTAGGGACTGGGGGTTCAAACCTGGATCTTTGCACATTGTAACATACGCGCTCAACCAGGTGCAACACCACCCAACTACTCCCCACCCCCCCAAGGATTTCCTTTCCTCCCTCTGTTCTTTCTTTCCTTCCTTCCTTCATTTTTTTCTTTTCTTTTTATAACAGCACTTATTAGCTCTAGCTCATGGTGGATTAAACCTGGGTCTTTACAGCCTTAGGCATGAAAGTCTCTTTGTAAAACCATTTTGTTATCTACCCTAGCTTGGGATTTGTTTCCTCTTTTTAAATTTTAAGTGAGAATATATTTCTTCTTCTTTCTTTTTATAATACTATCTAATATACCCAAGAAATCTCATCCATTTAAAAATGCAGGTCAAAATGTAACTAAACTATGAGTTCGTTAAGCTATTTTAGGAAAAAGAATTGATTTTTCAGGTTTGGAATTGCACACAAGCTGGGTCTACTTGATAGTGATTAGAACTGTCTTGTTTCTCAAAAATTAAGTGTATATTGTGAGTAAAACACGAACTTCAGAACACCAGTCTGTGTGTGGCCTTTAAATAGTAGGTTTTCATAGAACCTGCAGGTAATGTTGGAGATCGAACTTGGGATTCAGTTATTGAGAACCCACTTTATCCACTGTTGATTTTTTTTAAATTTTATTAGATTTAATTAATTACTTTACTAGGTAGAGATAGCCAGAAATTGAAAGGCATGGCGAGACAGAGACAGAGACAGACATTTGCAGCACAGTTTCACCACTTATGAAGCTTTCCCCACCTGCAGGTGGGGACCGGGAGCTTGAACCCGGGTCCTTGTGCCTTATAACATGTGTGCTCGACCATGTGTGCCACCACGTGGACCCCTCCACTGCTGATTTTAAGGAATGGCTTTTAAAGGTTTCCTTCCATACTTGGAACTTGTGCTTTGAGTAGGAAATATCTGTTTCTTTGCATGTGACCTTTCTGTCTGTCTATGCTTCTGTCTTTTTGTGTCTAAGGTCAGTGACTCTGAGTCTAGGGTATCATATGGCTATGACAGATACAGTGTATGAGTGTCTCTCAACTTGGTCTAGGTACTTAATAAAAAGTTTTTTTTTTTTCTTTTCTCTTTCCTCTACTGGTTCCTAGATTCAGATAAGCCAGAGGAACCTACCATAGTAGCTCTTTCTTACTCAAATTTCTTCTACGCAGATGCAGTTGCTCTAATCTACTAGTCCCTTGTAGGACCTTTGAGCTGCCTATTCACCACCATATGAGCTGAACGACTATGTCTACTGGCAGGAGGTTCTAGAGAACACTGGATACATTGCTTTGGACCAGATTTCCACTTTGAGTTCCAATTTAATTCATTCACAGAATCATTCATCCTTTCATTTTTTTTCTGTTATGTCTTGTTTTTAACTGCTATACATGGAGTTGAAAAGTGGGGGGAGGACAGGCAGTGGCACACCTGGTTAAGTGCACACATTACAGTGCACAAGGAGCCCTGGTCCCCACCTGCAGGGTGGTGAAGTAGGGCTGCAGGTGTCTCTCTGTCTCTTTCCCTCTGTATCTCCTGCTCCCCTCTCAATTTATCTCTGTTTCTATCCAATAATAAAGTAAATAAAATAAAAAAAAGAAAACTGTGGGGGAATATTATTTACAGTGTTTTTTACTGAATAATTTTATTTATTTGTTTATTTATTTATTTATTTTTGCCTTCCAGGGTTATTGCTAGGGCTCAGTGCCTGCGCTAAGAATCCACTGCTCCTGGAGGCCATTTTTCCCTTTTGCTGCCCTTCCTTGTTGTTAATCAGTGTTGTTGTTACTATTATTATTATTGTTGTTGTTGGATAGGACAGAGAAATGGAGAGAGGAGAGGAAGACAGAGAGAGGGAGAGAAAGATAGACACCTGCAGACCTGCTTCACTGCTTGTGAAGCGACTCCCCTGCAGGTGGGGAGCCGGGGTCTCGAACTGGGATCCTTACGCTGGTCCTTGAGCTTTGCGTCAGTTGCGCTTAACACACTGCGCTACAGCCCGGCCCCCTGATTTTTTATTATTGGATAGAGACAGAAATTGAGAAAGGAGGCGGGATAGAGAGGGATAGAGACAGAGAGACACATGAAGTTCCACTTTAGCACTCATGAATTGTTCCCATTGTAAATGCTTAGCCAAGTGTGCCACCACCTGGCACCTTTACTGAATTTTTAAAGACCAAATACAGTGGGGTTACAGCACAAAGATCCAAAAACCACCAACTGTTGGTTGGTATAGTATACAGACATTATTTTTCTAAGACTGTTGAATTTAAGACAAATAAATCAGGGACAGGGAGATAGCACAGTGGTTATGCAGTAAGACTTTCATACATAAGTCTACTAGATTCAAGATTCAATCCCCAGGACCACCATAAGACAGATGAGCAGTGCTAGGGTAAAAAAAAATGATGATGATAAATATGTAATAAAAATAAGACAGGTAAATCATATTAAAGTGGAGGTGAGTTATAGTTGGTTGGTTGCAAAATAAAATATAAAAGACAGGGTCAGAGGAAGAAGCTGAACCTGTTTGGGGAATCATAAAAGTCAAGGAAAATATACTCCAAACAATTTTCTCACAGGGATATCAACAACAGAAATACTTCCCTTTTCAATTTTAATTTACTTCTTTATTTATTTTTATTTTTGATAAAGCCAGAGAGAAATTGAGAGAGGAGATAGAGAGGAAATTGAGAAGTTGAGAGGCAGATAGAGAGGAGAGAGAGTGAGATGCTTGTTGCCCTGCTTATGAAGCTTTTATCACTGCAGGTGGGGACTGGGGGCTTACACCTGAGTCCTTATGCTTAGTGATGTATGTGCTCTGTGAAGGCCACTTTCACAGCCCTTAAATGATTTCTTTTCTTTTTTTTTTTAATTTTAATCTTTATTTATTTGCTGGATAGAAACAGTCAGAAATTGAGAGGGAAGGGGGAGAGAGAGAGAGAGAGAGAGAGAGACACCTGCAGCACTGCTTCATCACTAGTGAAGCTTTCCTCCTGCAGGTGGGGGCCAGGGGCTCGAACCTGGGTCCTTGTACACTGTAACATGTGCACTCACCCAGGTGCGCCACCATCTGGCCCCAAATGATTTATTTTCTACTTATTATAACATAACAGATTTTTCTTCTTCCTGTTAAACCTAGTTTTGTTATCCACTGTTATAATTGTAAGATTTTTGTGGTACACTGATGGTTATTAATGTATTTATCTATTCAGCAAATCTTGAATACACATTTGTAACTCAGTAAATATTCTGCAAGGTTCAGGTAATTTCCAAAATAAATAATAACTACCCCTTGCCTTCATAAAAACCTCCTAATTTATTAAGAAAATGAGTCACACACATCTAAGCAAGTCACCATTCATTTATAGATAAATGCTATAAGGGTTGTTGTGGTAATATGCTTTTAAAAACAGAAATGAGGGTGTGAGTAATTCTTACTTGGTATGGTTAGGTAAAGAGTCAATTCCAAAGGTTTCATAGAAAGGGCAGCATATTGAGTTTCCAGAATTTCCATGAAAGAGAAGACATTTTGTTGGAAATGAAGCCTAAGTGAATTAACTTGTGTGAACTGAGGACACCATCTTTGTTTAGATTACAATTTATTTTGGACGGTGCTGGAGAGTTCATGAGGATTTAGGAGAGTGACTTGACCCTCCCATCTCTTTCTAATTCACATTTCCCAAAATAACTTGCTAAACAATTTGTTTTACCAATACATTATGAGGAGTCCAAAAGAAAGGGTTCCTTACATGATCAAAGGGGACAATGCCTGGCTTTTTTTTTTTTCTTTCTAAAGAATAAATATATAGGCACAGTCAGAATTTAGGATAAGTAGTAACTAATTTGGGGATTAAAAAGGTCAAACCTGGAGACCTTTATATTGCAGACACACTTTTCTTTGGACAATGAGAGAGCTCTTGAATGATTGTAGTGCTAAGGAGCAAGGGGATCCACTTTACAATTAAAAAAATTATAGCTACTTGAGAAAAATGGAATAAAGAAGAGAAAGCATAAAACTAGACCAATCGGAAAAACAAACAAACAAACAACAACAACAACAACACAAACAAGATTCCAAGTCTGAGGTAATGGCTATTAGCTTGCCAAGGAATACAGGAATGAGAAAGCCAGGAAGCCATGATAATTTTTCCCCCAATATTCAGAACTCGATTCATTCTCTGTATATCATAGATAACATGCAAAAAAGCATGGGGGTGACTTATAGAGATGAAATTCATTCACTCATGAGGTCGCGTCCTTCTGCTATTCATATAGACAACATGCCCAGTGGCACTTGCATATAACACAGGATAAAATAAATCTTACCACTGGAATAAGAAGCAATCTATCCCTTCAAAAGAGAACACACATGTAATATTTTATTAATGAAAATGACTTCCAAGATGAATAAAAGCACAGATACTTTCCATAAAAAAGTAGGCTGTCTACAGGGAGCACTGTTTTTTTTTGTTGGAGAATTTTAAGATTGATCATTAGCTTACATAAGTTTCTCTGCCTGCACAGTGATCACAGGCTCATGAGGGGGAACAGTGACTAATGTGACAGACTAATGTGAAACAGTGCCCTATTTGTGCATCAGGAGGAAACCATTTTCACATATTCCTTGTTCCAGCTCAGTGACAAGGTTTTTCTTGCATTAATGTGACTACTCTTCCACAAGGGGCAATATTTACTATGTCCTTAATCGAGTATTAGACATTATTCTTGGGACTTCATATGTGGCATCATTCTACAACTCTGAAGAGCACTAAGAATGCAGAAAATGCCACTCATCTGTTTCATTTTAAATTTGCCAACATTTAAAAAGGAGGTAGTTTCTCATTAGCACAAAAGGTGTCGACCAACCCCAGCTCCAAAGATCCTCCCGCATAATCCGGTCACTCCAGTCATGCATGACATTTGCTTAGTGAGTTTTCTGTATGTACCATACGTGGTTATTGTTCCTAGTTAAGAAAATTCCTAAGAGATTCTAGCAACACCACAAAAGAATCAGATCGTAAAAACCTGTGCTAAGTGAGCATGATTCAAAGGGAAAATATGAGCTGCAGTAAAAGCCAATTTAAGCTGGAAAGTCTTGCACTGTTAAGTAAGCAGACATGTGTAGCCATTTATGAAGCTGTCTGGTCACATATGTTTTTAAACATCTGTCAGCACAATCAGAACTCTATATGGAAAGGAGAGTACTCAAGAGCTTTATGGAAGCTTGCTTCTGATGAAGTCTCAGAAGGTGAAAGAAATGAATAGATCTCACAGGTTATTGCTTTAGTTGAAAGAAAGCTCTTGGTAGCAGTTCTGGAAGGCTGTGAGTCATTTATGTGAACATTAATATCTTAAGAACAAAACCTGGAACCAGAAGTAAAACCAGTAGAGCCTGGAAGAAAGTGAGAGGTCAAAAGTACCAAGAAGCAAGAAAAATAATGCTCTCTAGCTCAATTTATGTCTTCAGAACTGAAAGCTAAGTTCACTTTTTTTTCCCCCGATAAAAAACACTGAGTGATTTTTCCCAATCATTACAAATTCCCATTTACAAAGTGCAAATATAATTGTTTCCAAACCTGCAGCATTTGTTCTTCCTCTGAAGACATCATCATAGGCTTTCCACTGTGGTTTCACCTGGTAGGCATGGATAAACACCACAAACACCACCACCAGGCACATCAGGGGAACAAGAGCTGCGGTGAACAGGGCGGCATAGATGTTTGGGATGAAACACCTAGAAAAGAGGAACAAAGAGAGATATCAAACCATCTCAATACAAATTGTAAATTCTGGATGTAGCATGTCATCATTTTATACTCTCTCTCTCTTTGCACCTAAGTGGTGGCAAAAGCAATTTTTTGTTTGCAAAACTGAAGCTTTGTTTGAGCAAGAGGCTACAGATGATAATCCACTGCTGCAAGAAGCAGGTTCCAAAAGAGGTATTTTCTGAGACGCCTAGGAAACTTCCTAAGAGCTTTCAGCCAAATATATGTGAGAAAAGCACAGCTGGTTTATCTAACTCTGCATAGCTTATTGAGATGAAGGTCATCCCGAGGACTAAAAGGAGCCTGTTTAAGATAAATCTGAGTGTTGAAATCTGTAATTCACAAACCTGGGGTGTTTTTTTTTTTGTGAGTGGATGACAGTTTTGTCATTTTTAAACCACATATTTCCTCAAGAGACATTAATGCTCTTAAAAATGATACTAAGGGAGTCGGGTGGTAGGACACCAGGTTGAGCGCATATCGTATGAAGTACAAGATTTCTGATTCCCCTCCTGCGGTGTGTGGGGGGAATCTCGCTTCACAGTCGATGAAACAGGTCTGCAGGTGTCTATGTTTCTCTTCCCCTGGCTTCCCCTCCTTTCTCAATTTCTCTCTGTCTTATCCAACAACATCATCAATGGCAACGGTAGCAATAAGAACAACAACAAGGGCAACAAAAAATGGCCAACAGGAGCAGTGGATTCGTAATACAGGCACCAAGCCCCAGTGATGATGCTGAAGCAAAAAAAAAAAAAAAAGAAAAGAAAAGAAAAAAAAAAGATAGCTGAGTCAGCTAGATGGCTCACAAGGACTTGCTTTACCGTGTGTACCTTAAAACCCTCACTGTGACGGAGGAAACTTCATTGCTGTGGTATCTTCCTTCTCCCACCTAGACCTCTCCCTTTCTACCTGAAAAGCTAGCTCAGAGTGGTGACGTCCCAGTGATGACAACAATAGAAAGGATGACAATTTTCTACTTAGAAGCTATATTGCACCAATTATATCTGTTATTACTAGAGTTTATTTGGAACAATGAAGTCCAAGGTAAGTGGACGTTATTTACTTACGTTTGGTAAAACAAACAAACAAAGAATTTGGCTTTAGAGATGGAACTACAATGGTGGGTAGACAGCAAAATGGTTATGCAAAAAGACTCTAAAGCCTGAGGCTCCAAAGTCCCAGGTTTAATCCCTCTCACTACCATAAACCAGAGCTGAGTGGTAATCTGGTAAAACAAACAAACAAAATAAGATGTGACTGCAAATTTTAAGGTGCTGGTTATAAAATTTTCTATAAACTTCACAGGCCTTGAAGCAGGACTGCAGGTGTCTATCTTTCTCTCCTCCTCTCTCCATTTCTCTCTGTCTATTCCAACAACAATGACATCAATAACAACAACAACAATAACTACAACAATAAAAAAACAGCCACTCCTTCATATTAAGATTTTTTTTTTTTTGGTAATTAAAAGCATTGTGTTGTTTTTGCCATTTTTGTTTGTGATTGATAATGGGTTACAGGCAAGGGAGACAGCATAGTGGTTGTGCAAAAAGACATTGTTGCCTGAGGCTCCAAAGTCCCAGGTTCAATTCCCCCATACCACCCACCATAAACCAGAGATGAGTAGTGCTCTTGAGCACCTCTCTCTCTCTCTCTCTCTCTCTCTCTCTCTCTGTGTGTGTGTGTCTTTCTTGCAAAAAAAAATGGCTTACAAGACTGTAAGATTATAAAAAATACTGTGATCTTTTTAATACATTTTTGCCTCCAGGGTTATTGCCAGGGCTCAGTGCCTGCACCAGGAATCCACTGCTCCTGGAGGCCATTTTTCCCCCTTTTGTTGCCCTTGTTTGTTGCCTACCGTTGTTGCTGTCCTTCACCGATTCTAAAATTGTCTTTGCAATTCTCCTTGCAACTAGGACAGATGATTTTGCCATACTGGTCAATTCTTCAGAGAGAGAGACAGGAAATATACCCAGTCCACACCCTTACTATTCCTTGTTCTATCAGGAGGCCCACATGGGCTGCTGAGAGTGCTCTGAGTTTGTTGACATTGGCAGAGAACATTAACAGGGAGGGTGCTGGTCCTACAGCACAACTTACTCCTGTCTTCCCCTCTTCCACAAACACTGAAGTACTACAAGGTCCTCCCATTTCCAACTTCTAGCTGTGATCTATCTTCAACTCCCTCCAATAAAAATCACTTGCCTGTGGACTAGCTCTCAGGGATTAGGGGCTCAAACGATTTTTCAGAAACAATCACTTGCAAATGAGATGGCATTAAAGGACACCGCACAACTGCAGTGACACTCATGTCATGTCCATGAAAAGTAGGTATGAAAATGTATACCCTCCAAGTATGTATCATTTACTAACAGGTTCTTTAAGAATCTACGCAACCTAATCAACGTGACGATTGCCACCTCAACATACTTCAGCTCAGACTGTGTCCAGAGACTTCACATGTGGAATGACAACCCTTCAGCTTCATTACTTGGGTGAGACCTTTCCTTTCATAGTATACTCTAATTCCATCCCAGGTGGTTCACTTTCTAACAAAGTCCCAAAAACTAGATATAGACCAGGTTCTGTGAGAGAGAGCATATGTTCACACGTATCCATAAACTACTGCAAAATATATGCCTGAAAGCAGAAGTACTCTAGAGTTTGCAGTGAGTACCCCCCTAACACTTCCTCTCCACTATTCCAACCTTTGGGTCCATGATTGCTCAATAATTTGTTTGGCTTTGTATGTTAACTCTCTTTTCAGCCACCAGGTTCCAGATGTCATCAGGATGCAAGCCAGGCTTCCCTGGACTGAAGACCCCACCAATGTGTCCTGGAGCTCTGCTTCCCCAGAGACCCACCCTACTAGGGAAAGAGAGAGGCAGGCTGGGAGTATGGACTGACCAGTCAATGTCCATGTTCAGTGGGGAAGCAATTACAGAAGCCAGACCTTCTACCTTCTGCAACCCACAATGACCCTGGGTCCATGCTCCCAGAGGGATAGAGAATGGGAAAGCTATCAGGGGAGGCGGTGGGATATGGAGATTGGGTGGTGGGAATTGTGTGGAGTTGTACCCCTCCTACCCTATGTTTTTGTTAATTTATCCTTTCTTAAATAAAAAATAAATTTAAAAAAAGCATCTACTCATCTGTATGGATCAACCTGCCAACACCCATGTTCAGCAGGGAAGCAATTCCAGAAGCCAGACCTTCCACCTTCTGCATCCCATAATGACCCTGGGTCCATGCTCCCAAAGAAACAAAGAATAGGGGAGCTATCAAGGAAGGGGATTGGATATGGAGTTCTGGTGGAGGTAATTATGTGGAATTGTACCCTTCTTATCCTATGGTCTTGTCAATATTTCCATTTTATAAATAAGTACTTTAAAAAATCTACTCATTCAACTTTTACTTTTTTTTTTCTTTGGCGGGAGTATTGCTGTGGCTCAAAGCTGGCACTATGACTCCACCGCTCCTGAAGGCCATTTTTTTCCTCCATATTTTATTGGATAGGACAGAGAGAAATTGAGAGAGGAGGGGAAGACAGAGAGAAGGAGAGAAAGACCAATAACCTGCAGATCTGCTTCACTGCTTATAAAGTGAACCCTGTGCAGGTGGGTAGCCGGGGCTCAAACAGGCATCCTTGAGCCGATCCTTGCACCTTTTACCTAACCCAGTGCATGACCACCTAGCCCCTTTCGACTTTTCTTTTAAGGCAAATGGATGTCATTGTATTTGTTTCCGACCAACACTGCCTGGATGAGACTTCAGTGGATGTAGAACAGAACATCTGGTATACATTTAAAAATGCCCAAGATAAACTATAACCCACCCTTAAAAAAAAAAAAAAACAACCCTCACCAATCAGAATTTCCTTTTGTCCATGAATAAGATATGCAGTATATCCAGGTGGTTTGAAGATGAGATCACAGGAAAGTCATGTGGGTGTTAGGAAACTGTGACTATCATGTTAGAAATAGTTTCTGAAGTATGGCTGAGAACTAATTCTTGGAAAAACTGAATGTGATGTAAGAAATGAGCAGACTGAGTGCTGAGCACACAGAGAACTGTGGAAGCAGTTGATTAATGTGCTGGCAGCTATTGCTTCAAGAACAGATTTGGCAGTTACCAGAAAAGTAGATAAAAGCAATATGGAGTTTTTTGCTTAAAAAGGTGAAGGATGTATATTTCTTGTAATTTCTAGCTATCTACTTCCAAGTATTCTGGTGAACTATCTTGGTATTGAGTAATATTTTGGATTATGGATATCATATCACTAAATTTTATTGTTCCTTTTTAATTTTTATGGGTAAAATTTTCTTTCCAGTTATAAACACAGACAATCCTAGTTTATTCATTTATTTAATGGATAGAGACAGAGAAATTGAGAGGAAGGAGGGAGCAAAGAGGAGAGAGATAGAGAGACACTTGAAGCACTGCCTCACCACTTGTGAAGCTTTCCTCCTGTGGGTGGTGCCCAGGGACTTGAACTCGGATCTTTGAGCATGTCCCTATTTATTAAACACATTGTTCTGCTTTATATCTTAATGCTTTACAGCCACCAAGTTATAGATGCTGCCATGACACCAATCTGACAGGTGCGCTCAACCAGGTATACCACCACCCAGCCTTGACACCTAATTTATTTCAAAATCTTGTCAGGTTATCATCCTTTTCCCTTACAGTCAGATGAAACCAGTAGATACTAGTTCATAACTTTTAGTTTTCCCTCTTCTAAGTTTACCATCAAAGCATTCAACAATGCCTTAAGTCACTTTATTATCTCTAACTTGATTTAAAAAAAATGAGTATGACATGGCAGTATAAGACTGTGAACAACTAATTAAACTTATGATAAATTTATAATGAGCTAGAAGAATGAGTAAATTACTAAGATCCTAACAGTAAACTAAGTTCTAATATTGTGCTTAAATTGTTTAAGCAATTTTAATGTCATACTGAAGAGGTGGTAATCATTTTATTGTTAGAAAGGCCTTCCAAAAATTATATAAAGATATTTAAGCCAATTCTAGTCCTTGGGTGATTAATTCTAGTGAACTCCTAACTTGGTGCAAGTTTTTTATTTTTCCTGGCCTTGTGTATGTCTTCACAAGTGAACGACTACAGCTGTGACAAGCCTTCACATGAAGAACCAACCTCTCATATGGTGAGATCTTTCTTATAGAGGTTCCCCTATACATAGTCCAATTTCAGCTTATGTGACTTAACAACATTCTTATGTTCTTTTGCTCATGGATGGGTATTGACCCCTAAGTCACTCATATCCCTAGTTTTTATTAAAGAAAAAAGAAGGGGATATTCCCCCAACATACAATTATCCATAGCCTTAACTATACTTAAATATTTTCAGTATTTGCAAAAATTTAAATTTCAAACACCCTCCCCCAATGCTTCCCATTGTTTCCTGTGTGCTTCTCTCCAAAGGCCCATTCTTGCTGCAGTACCCATTAATTCTTCCACTCCTGTCTCTACCAGCCACTCCTTCTGCTCCTCCCAACCTCTTCATAACATTCCACTGTGGGAAATTGCGTCCCCGGAAGAGACATGGCTTACACGCTATGTCACCAGATCATTCGTAGCTTCCCTCTTCTAGTGCCTCCTTAGTTATGCTATTAATGGCACAACTGCTGCTACTTCTTTAACACAGTTTTGGTGCAATAGCACTCTCTCTCCATGCGTTAACAGCTCCACCACAGGTCCCTGCATACTGGTGACTGTGGACCCCCAATTCACACTCTATGGAGAGGCAGAACTTGCCTGGCTGCTCCCAGCCCCCAGGCTTCCCCAGAACATTCTGGTGGGAATGGGTTTAACTGCCTCTGTGGGCTTGGCTGGCAGTGCTGACTTGAAAACAACTGCAAATGTCCTGCTCTTACTTAATTGCTCCCTTCCCCCCTGCACTGAATTACCTGTTACTGAGAAAATTGTGTTGTTGAGCTCATGACCAACCCTTGTACGGTAACTTTCCAGTTGTGTTCAAATACTTTGTAGGTCAAGATGTAACTGTGCATTGTGTTGCACTATGTTTGGGTTACTGATTACTTCAACCTTCTTTTTGGACTATGGGTATATCTGCTTGCCTTCATCCCCCTAATAAACGAGTTGACCCTCAGAAGTTCTCCCAGAGCTGGATGAGTCTGGCGTGGCTTCTTCCTCTCTGCGCAAGTCACCCTCCATACCAGGGCCACCCTGTGACCCCCAAGGGCCACTCTGATCCCCTGCTGTTACTGGCCAGGGAGACAGAGAACCTGGAGTGGCTCACAAAGCAGCATAAGAATAAACACAGAAACAAAATGTCTGTGAGAGATAGAAACTCCATTTGCAACTGATGAAAATATTGGAGAGATGCTAGAAACTCCATGTCCACAAAACTATGATTTGAATTTAGTGAAGTGTGGTTTAAAGTAAAGATTGACCTTGATGAACTGGAGGATTTGAAGAAACTCAGGCAATTAACATCTGAACTACATCTGGATTATAGGTAATGAAAAATGAATACTATATTTCTTTCCAACATCTCATTTTACAAGAAAATTTCAGTCAGACAATAATAATAGTTATGATTCACAGGCTCATGTGCCAACATCCCCATGCTAGATTTCCTTAAGATTTTTTGATGGTGGTCTCTACATTGATAATTACATTTGTTCACAGCAAAAGAAACCACCACACAAATTGAAACTCCTTACAGAATGCTAATAATACAGACAAAATGCTAATAATAAAAATATATAAAGAGCTCACCAAACTCAACAACAACAAAAAACCACAAATGGGCCCATGCAAAAAATGGGGAGACGGTATGAACAGAATATTCACCAAAGAAGAGATAAAAAAAAATGCCAACTGTTATATGAAAAAATGCTCCAAGTCACTGGTTGTCAGATAAATGCAAATTAAGACAAGAATGAGATGCCATTTCACTCCTGTGAGAATGTCATATATCAGAAAGGATAGTATAAATAAATGCTGGACTTTATAGGGGCAAAATATCCTTCCTGTACTGCTGGTAGGAATGTAGATTGGTTCAACTGCTGTGCAGAGAAGTCTGGAGAATTGCAGAAGGCTAGAAATAGATTTACCCTATAACCAGATAATTCCTCTCTTGGGGGGGATATATCTTAAGGAATCAAACACATCCAAAAGGATCTAAGTGCACACATTATAGTGCTCAAGAACTCAGGTTCAGGCCCATGGTCCCCACCTGCAGGGGGAAAGCTTCATGAGTGGTAAAGCAGGGCTGCAGGTGTCTCTCTGTCTCTTCCCCCTCTCTATATCTACTTCCCTTGTCAATTTCTGTCTCTATCCAATAATAAATCAAAATATTTACATATTTATTTTAAAAATTCTTAAACTTTCTCTAAAAAAAATGGGCACAATAAGAATTTGGCGTGGGTTAGGTATATTGTACCAAAGCAAAGGACTCTGGGATGGAGGGGGGAGAGTCTTTCAAGTCCTGGTGAGACCATAATGGTTGGCGTAGACCCAAATTGTAGAAAATTGAGAAATTTTACATATGTCAATAACTGTATTTACTGTAAACCATTAATCCCCCCAATAAAAATACAAAAAATAAATAAAATCTATTAAACAGAAGAACAAAACAATAACAACAACAACAACAAAATTACATTTGTTATTTCAACCAACTTGTTCTCCTCTACAGAGATACTCCTGGTGAAATCCTATTTGGTCAAGGGAGTAAAGAGATTCTGGTCTTTCAATTTTATTCCTTAAATTTAATGTAGGATGAATAGAAAAGCCATTCATTTATTGTAAACTGGTTTCTTTTTTGTATAGAAAGAACAATGAATCTGTTTATTGGTCCCATTAGCTGAGGAATACATGTTATTCATTGTGTATATGCTTATCATTTATAAGTAAAAGCTAAGCCAGTCCTTATGATCATAGTATTCCTTTTCATACTTGCCCAATTTACTTTCTTTTGAAGATGTTATTTAACATATTTTATTCATCTGTAAATCTATACTTTTAAACACATATGTATTTATTTCTGTGTGTACTTCAAAAAGGCTAAAGATGCTTATAGAAATCATTTAGCATATTATTTTAAATTATTTTTTGTTTGTTATTTAACTTTTTATTTGATAAGACAGAGAGAAATTGAGAGGGGAAGAGAAGATAAAAGGAGAGATAAAGAGAGATACCTGAATCCCCGGGGCTTTACCATGTATGTAGTTTCACCCCTGCTATGGAGATTGAGGACTTGAACCCAGGTCCTTGTGCATGATAATGTGTGCACTCAACCAAGTGTGCCACCATCTGGCCCAGGACATTATTTTTTAAATGACTAAATTAACAGTGATGTCAGAGTGAAGAGAAAATAACAGTTTGGAATTACCCAGTTTTAATCCTGAAAATAATTTTTTCTTTCTGTCCTGTAACAACAGTGCATACTACACTTTTCATATCCAAGGGTCTGAATCAATTCTAAAAGGTCTTTTCCTCTAAGTTTAAAATTTTAGAGGAACAATAAGATTAAACTACAGATATGCCCTCTAAAGTAAAATAGGATATTAAGATATTATATGGACTTAGGGAGGAAAGGGAGGGACTGTGCTTTTTTTTTTATTAATTTTATTTATTTATTTTCCCTTTTGTTCCCTTGTCTTTTTTTTTTTTTTTGGTGTTGTAGTTATTGTTGTTGTTATTGATGCCATCATTGTTAGGACAGAGAAAAATGGAGAGAGGAGGGGAAGACAGACACCTGCAGACCTGCTTCACCACCTGTGAAGCAACTCCCCTGCAGGTGGGAAGCCAGGGGCTCGAACCAGGATCCTTACTCAGGTCTTTGCGCTTTGCACCACTTGCGCCTAACCCGCTGCGCTACCGCCTGACTCTTGGGACTGTGCTTTTTTTAAATTGAAATGGCTGGACAGTGAAAATTATTCTAAAATATCACCATTAATACCCCTACCACCAATACCACTGAAAATCATATGACATGAAGAACCTACTATGTACCAGGCATGAAACAAAGTCATCATCACTTTATCACCACACACAAACATCAAAATGATCCCATTAACCTTGTTACACATGGGAAAGAGACACACACACACACATCAGAAGAAAGACAAAAGTCCAACGATCATATTCCTGCATGAGGCTTATGAAAAAAGGCACATGAACAGACAGAGTGAAATGTTTATCACCTCTTATCCCGTATTTCTAGACTTGAGGTTCATCATGAAGAGAAGAGATGGGACTGTAATTGGGTAGGAAGGAGACCCAATGTCTTAGAGTGGAGAGCAATGGTACTTTGGTGGGGTGGGTAAAGTAATACATAATTTTGGAAGATGTAAAACTATATCCCTTAGACAAAAAACAAACAGACTTATAAAATAGAATTTTCCTCTAAAATTTAATGAAAAGGGGGATGAAGACTGACACCTAATTACGCAGAGCCAAGTTGCCAGGGAAGAAATAAGCTGCGCTGCCTTCTCTACGGCCTCCACAACAGAAAAAACATTCCAGAATTCTAGTTAAAAACAACCAAACAAACCAACCCTAGCAGAATTCCTGGCTAACACATCAGTGTTATTTTGGGTCAAAACGGAACATCTGATTTTTAAAAAATAATTTCTATTATTAGAGAGTTAATATTTATTTACAGAATTATAAGAATGAGTAAGAGTTTCACACCTATGTGTGTGTACGACACTCACCATCAAAGATCTGCATTTAAAACATTTTTCTAGTGCTTTACCTAATCAACTCTTAAAGACTATTGATTTAACTCATTCTTTTTAAAGACAGTGAGGCAGAGACAGAGAGACAAAAAGAAGAGAGGGAAAGAGATAGACAGACAGGCAGACAGATAGATTGATAGAATCACAGCACAGAAATTTTCTTCAATGAGGTGGGTGGGGGCTTGAAGTTGGGTCATGCACATTTCACTGACCCTTTAGCAGTTTGTGAAAACCATTCACTTAAAACCAAATAAACATAGAAAATCCTTGTGACAGGACAGGTAGCTTAGCTGGTGAAACATATGGTTGAGATTTCTAGTCTGATCCTCTATGCAACAGTATCAGAGTGATTCTCTGGTCTTGCCTCTCCCTCCCCCTCCCACTCTCCTCCCCACCCCTTGCCTCCCCAATCTTTTCTCTGTCTCTCTCTTTATATATATGTATATATTATGAAATAAATATAATAAAGCTTAAAAAAGAAATTCGTGTACTTCATGTGGTCTCAGTTCAATCAAACTGATCACCAGGTCTGCAGAATACTCAATTAATTCAATACTAACATGACCAAATTTTTGACGAATATCAAGACAAGCTTTATGCATTATAATACAGACTTGTGTTGCACAGCATTACGTCTTGGTGAATAAGACAGCAGTCCATATACCTAGATGCACTGAGAACATAAAGTATTTTACACATAAACTCCAAAGATAAATAACAGACTCAGAGTAGTCGTAGTAGTTGTTGTCATCATTACTGTGGACTGATGAAAACTCGTCTGCAAATCAGGATACCCCAAATGGCCTTTGCCTTTTCTTTCTTTTTTAAAATTTTCCAAGAAATTCAGCTATAAGCATTCTGTTCTCTTAATAACTTGATGATAATGTTGCAATCAGTCTATTAGACAGAGCGTGCCAATTTTTGCTCTAGGATCCAGTGATTCCAGCCCCTTCAGAATTTAATTAGAATAAGGTCAGGCTGACTTGCTATTTTTGGCATGTGTTAATGCTCTATTTTTCAGAAAACAACTTGTTCATTGGAAAATATCTTTGCGCTAGAGAATTTTAAAGGTATCTTGCCTTTGTTTACAAAGCTTCCGGTTAGATGACTGCAAAGCTTTGTATTATTTTTTTATTGCCACTAGAGTAATGCTGAAGTTCAAGGCTTGAATGACAAAATTGTCATTTATTTATTTTTGACTTTTTATTTAATAGAACAGAAATTGAGAGGGAAAGGAGAATGAAGGAAGGAAGGAAGAAGGGAGGGAAGGAGGAAGGGGGAGGGAGGGAGAGAGAGAGAGGGAGAGAGGGAGAGGGAGAGAGAGGGGGGGAGAGGGAGAGAGAGAGAGAGAGAGAGGAGAGACACTTGCTTTTAGGCCTTAGAGCTTCCAGGGGCTAATGTGTATGCTCAACAGGGCACACAATTGCCAGGTCCCAAGGTTTTTCTTTTTCCCTAAGTAATTATATCTTCATTATTTTTGTATCTGAAATAGCAAAATTATATTTTTATGATAATATACAAGAAAATTTGCAAAAAATTCTGAGAACACAGACTTAAGTCCAAAAATTGTAAATTTTAAAATTATCTTTATTTATCAGGTAGAAATAGCCAGAAATTGAGAGGGAAGGGGAGATTGAAAAGGGGAGAGACTGAGAGACACCTGCAGCCCTGCTTCACCACTTGCAGAGCTTTCCCCCTACAGGTGGGGACCAGGGGCTCAAGCCTGGGTTCTTACACACTGTAACATGTGTGCTCAACCAGGGTGCCACCAAACAGCCCCCTTTTTGGTAACCCTCTTTTCAACCCATCTGGCTTCATGTGTGCACCTGTGAACAATAATCTTAGAGTACCCTGTCAGCAGGAAAGCAGGTTCCAGGTGAGGTTAATCTCTCATTACACAGACAGGATGGAATGTTTTTTTCATCTAAGGTTAATGCTGGAGGAGTCACAGAGAGAGAGAGGGGGAGAGAGAGAGAGAGAGAGATGGAGAGAGAGATGGAGAGAGAGAGAGAGAGGAGATTAGAGTTTTAATTCAATAAACTTACAACACTAAGGAACAGTTTAGAACACATTGGGAGTCATGGGCCAAATTAGTATAAATGTTACTTCCTTTTCCTCAGGAAGATTCTGGAAGTTTTGAAGTGATCCACCCCCAACTCTGCCTGCACCACACTCTGTAAGTCTTGTTTATAGCACACAAAAATGTGGGAAAGAAAGTGTGGGTCAGTGCTGACAAGAATATGACTTCGGACTCTATTACTGGTGTAGGGATAGCAGTGCTTTCTCAAAGGGGCAGCAATCATTTGATTGAGGGACAACACGCTGTTAATCATGACCACAGTTTACTGAGTAGCAGCCATATTACTCTGTCCTGGAGACTAGACTCAGGTTTCTCTGGCTTAACATGAAAGCTGAAGGTGCACCAAGGAAACACTGCTAGAGCATTTCCCGAAGGAAGAAATGCTCAGTCATGCCCATATATTGTACAGCCCAGAATCGTATTGGCATTTACACAACTCTGCAGTAACTGGTGATACTAAGTTGCAACACAAAATAATTATAATTTGTTTACTGAAGTTAGTCATACTCTGTTTAAAATGACATCAGTAAAGTTTTAATCTTAAAAAGCCCTGAAATCAAAGAACTAACTTTAAACTACTGAACAAACATGTAGAACTTGAGCAGATGTGGTGATAGGTGAAACATTATAAACTTATTATCTCAAGTTACAGACGAGATAAATATGTCCTAAATCTAAAAGCCAGCTGTGTTTAAATGTATTTCAGTCCTGAGCTTCTGAAACTTTTGCTGAACAATTATTTAAGGATATTTTTCTCCACTGAGTAATGAGTTAGTTCATCAAAGCTGTTTTAAGATATCTATATACGGAAGCTTTTCAAACTAGGTAGTAGCTAGAGTTAGGCTATGTCACAAGTTAATTAGCGTTATTGAGTGATTTCATATTCCCTGAAATGCAGTTATAGTCAGAAACTAAAATGAGAAAGTCACACCATTTTCCCTGAGGGATCTTGGAGTAAGGAAAAAAGGAAAGTGACAATAAGAGAACACTATATATGCAAAAAAAAAAATCTCATAATGTACTACCAACATAAGAGGTATAACTAATGGATGTTTAAATTATTAAGAAAAATGGGACAAAAGCACTGGGGGGGGGGGAAATGGGATAGATGCCGTGGGTTTACTAAAAGGAAAGTAAAACTAAACACAGAAGCCAAAATTCTAGCCACTCCTTGGGTAATCCCCATTTGGTTGGGGGGGGGGATCACACGTGTCATTTTCTTTGAAGTTTTGAAACATTAGGGATTATATTACACAGATACAGAAGCAATATTAAAAAAATGTTAGAAAAGTCTTGACACCAAGTAGATAAAAAAAGTAATCTTTATGATTTTGGTAAACAAAAGAATGTCTCTCAAAAGTAAGCAATTTTGCTGTAGAAGGTACTGAAGGCATATTATGTGTGTGGGGGTGGAGTGGGGAAAGGTAGGGCCACATAGAATTCTCTTGTTTGAAATACGATAATACTACTTAAAGAAAATAAGTTTCAAGACCGATGGCGGTGCACCTGGTTATGTTACAGTGCTCAGGGACCCAGAGTTCGAGCCCCCGGTCCCCACCTGGAGAGGGAAAGTTTTGCAAGTGGTGAAGCAGGGCTGCAGGTGTCTCTCTTTCTCTCTCCCTCTCTATCTCCCCTACCCTCTCAATTTCTGGCGGTCTCTGTCCGATAAGGAAAGATAATTTAAAAAGTTTATTTTTCAAAATGAAGGGGTTTTATTTTAGAACAACCATCTGATTGGGGAAAATAATGGTTTGCAAGGAGAGTTAATATATGAATAGTTTCTTATCTTATGATAGGTGTCTGCATACCACTTCTGCCAACATTCCAACCGCTGTGTCTGTCACAGGGACCTGACATCCTCTCCTCCTCACTGATCCTTAGTCCAGTTTTTGCTTTTCTGGAATATACCTCACCCAGTCCAAGTTACAATCTGTGTTTCCCTTTTTTTGCGTTGCTTCTTAAGTAACAGCTATAAATGAGGTAATCCAGTATTCATCCTTTTTTATTGACCCACCTCACTTAACATGATTCCTTCAAGTTCCATCCATAATAAGGAAAAAGAGAGTATTTCATTATATATATTTATATATATATATATATTAGTATTTTTATTTATTTATCATTGGATAGAGACAGAGATAAATTGAAAGGAGGGGGAAATAGAAAGGAAAAGAGACAGAGAGACACCTGCAACTCTGCTTTACCACTCATGAAGCTTTCCCCCTGCAGGTGGGGACCAGGGGCTTGAACCTGGGTCCTTAAGCACGGTAATATGTACAATTAACCAGGTGCACCACTGCCTGGCTCCTATTTCATTATTCCTTACGTCTGGGTAGTATACCATTGTGTACATATACCACAACTTTCTTAGCCACTTATTTGTTGTTGGACATCTGGGTTGCTTCTAGATTTGGGCTATTACAAACTGTGCTGCTATGAACATAGATGTAACAACAGTGTAAGTGTTTCTCTTTGCCCCACATACTTGTTGGGTTGATACATGCAGAAGAATGGAGCAAGTCCACCAACTATCACCATGTACACTGTACACAATTCAACTCTAAAAAAAGACCATCAAGACATGGACATTAAATGAAAAAACATTAAATGAACAAAACAGAATGGTTTTTGAACAAGACGATTTGGGCCAATCTTAGGAGCCTTAGGATAGTAGTGGACTTATGCATACCCCTGTTTCTTTCTACTTATTTATCTATTTATTTTTATAATGATAGAAACATGAAGAAATAGGGCAAGAGAATAGAGAGGGGGAGAGAAAGAGAGGAACCTGCAGCCTGCTGCACTGAGTGCGAAGCTTCCCATCTTAGGTGGGGGCCAGAGGCTCAAACCAGGGTCTTCAGATATGCTAAGTTTTTTACTTTACCAGCTGTGCATCACTTGGCCTCCATACCTTTGCTTTATAAGCAAAAAAAAAAAAATAGCATCAACCTCATAATAATATGCTAAGAACTGAATGAGTATATACATATGTGTATACGCATATACACACATATAGACACACCACACACATGCACAACACATCCACTACTGAAAGAAAAACAAGAGGAGAAAGTTTAGATATCTATGACCTTTTTTTTTCTTTGTAATCTTCAGTTGGAAGTACTGCTGCATGACAGCATGCTATAGGTCTTATGTGTGAATTATTCATGATCATCATATGTCTACCCACATCTTTATTCACTCATTATCCATGACCCTTATGCACAGGGAAAATTTTGACCAGTATGAATTCAACTAGAGAAAGCAGGGACACCTTCCAAGCTGTGCAAATGGAAAGTCATTTTATTCCTCTAAAATTCCTTACTAATCAGCAAAAGTTTGATGTGATTCAATAATGCAAATATTATTCTCTCTCTTAGGCTATAATAGCTCTAAAGAAAAGGAGGAAAACTTCCCCTTATGACTCATGGGTGTTTCTGAAAAACTAGTTGCTGCAACAGCTCTGATTGGAAGTCAAGGTAATGGTGAGTCATTCAAAAAGAGGCAGGTGACAGCCAGAGTTGAGCAACAACCTGCACATCCAATAAGGAAGTTGTAGATCTATGGCCACTGAAATACTAGTCAACTGTAAGAAAATATGGAGTCGTGTCTGTTGTGACAACATGGATGGATCTAGTGGCTCATGCCAAGTGAAACAAGTCAGAAGGAGAAAGACAAATCCTGATTATCTCACTCATGTGAGACTTAAGAAATAACAAAAAGGAAAATACAAGATAAAACATGAATAAATCCTAGGTCAATTTCTTGCTTGCTTGCTTGCTTAATAGAGGTAGGGACAGAGTGAAAGACACCACAGTACCAAGGCTTTCTTTAAAACGGAGAGGGCTGGGCTTGAGCCAGAGTCATGCACATAGCAAAGCATCACAGTCTGTGCGAGCTACGTCACTGGCCCTCCATGGTCAATTTCAGCAGCTCTAGAAAACTAAAGTGTGAAGTGAGAATGGGTTAAAAGAAGGTTTGGTGGGCTGGGGAGACAGCATAATGATTACTCAAGACTTTCATTCCTGAGGCTCTAAGGTTCCAGGTTTAATATCCAGCACACCACAAACCAAAACTAAGCAGTTCTCCGATCTCTCTCTCACTCTCCCCTCCCCCCGTGTGTGTGTGTGTGTGTGTGTGTGTGTGTGTGTGTGTGTGTGTATGTGTGTGTACCTTTTTTTTAATTTGTATTTATTTATTTTTTGCCTCCAGAGTTATCGCTGAGGCTTGGTGCCTGCACTACGAATCCACTGTTCCCGGAGGCTATTTTTGTTGCCCTTGTTGTTTATTGTTGTTATTATTATTGTTGTTACTGCTGTCATTGTTGTTGGATAGGACAGAGAGAAATCTAGAGAGGAGGGGAAGACAGAGAGGAGGAGAGAGGATAGACACTTGCAGACCTGCTTCACCGCTTGTGAAACGACCCCCTGCAGATGGGGAGCTGGGGGCTCGAACCAGGATCCTTATGGCAGTCCTTGCACTTTGCACCATGTGCGCTTAACACTGCTGCGTGCGCTACCGCCCAGCCCCGTTTTTCTTTTTAGAGAAAGTTTGGTGCCCAGAGCCCTGTTGTGGAGAGAAATGACACACTTTGGTAGCTTGCTGGTACATACTTGAGGGAGGTGTGAAATTGTAGTCCTGTGATAATAGTAGTCTTATAAAACATTTCCTCAATAAAAAGATAACAAATTAAATACACACTTTTAAAAGGTGAGTAATATTTAAAAATATTCAACATAACATTAGAACACTTTTGGCTGAAAAGTCAACCTGACCCAAAGCAGAATAAACTGGAGGTTAAGTCGACTCTCCCCTCCACTCCTCTCCTCTCCCTTCCCTTCCCCTCTTTTCTTCTTCTCTCCTTTTTTTCTTCCTTCTGTCAAAAGAGTACAGGATTTCTTCCTTCCTTCTTTCCTTCTTTCGTTCACAGAGCACTGCTTTGTTCTGGCTACTGGAGGTGCCAGGTGGTGCTCACACTTGGGGCCTCTCACATGCAAATTCCACTGACTGCTACCAATGTGCTATCTCCCCAGCACCAGGACAGAAACCGTCTGTACTTCTATACCCATCACCTCTGCCCTAATACCCCCAAGTTCCAAGTCTCTAAGGAGAAAAGAAAAGGGTGGAAAGGAGGATGTTGACACAGTGGATAAAGTGTTGGACTCTCCAACACGAGGTCCTGAATTGGATGCTTGAGTTCACTCTCTCAGTAATTAATAAATATAAATATTTTTAAAGGAAAAGAAATCAAAATGCAAAGACTTCTAAGGTTTGCCCAAACCTGAATATCTTCTAAGTTATCTCTAAAAAAACCTCACTTCAATCAGACTTGACAGAAAAATTAAAAATATATATTTTTTTCAGGGGCCATATCCTGCTAATAATCTAAAAATATCTTTTTCAGAAGGTGTCCCAGTATTTTTACTTTACTTTGAAGTCTAAGTGTCTAATGACCAGATGAACCAACAAACACCTATGGATTCATTTAATTAATTTATTAATTTATCTATTTTATTGCCAACAAGTTTGTTGCTGGGGCTTTGTGCTTGCACTATGAACCCATCACTCCTGTTGGCTACTCCCCCTCCCTTTTTTTTAACCTCTCCCTTCCTCTCCCCTCTCTCCCCTCTCTCCCCTCCCCTCCCCTCCCCTCCCCTCCCCTCCCCTCTCCTCTCCTCTCCTCTTTCCTCTCTCCTCCTTTCCTTTTCTCTTGATAGGACAGAGATAAATTAAGAGGGGAAGGGGGTATAGGGGTATAGGGAGACAAAGAGAGAAAATGGTATCCCTGTTTCATTGCTTACGAAGCTTCTCCTTACAGGTGGGAAGCAGAGGCTTGACTCAGGTCCTGGCACAAGGTAATGTGTGCACTCAACCAGGTTCGCCGCCACCTGACCCCTAAACACATATTTCTAAATATAACAGTCAAGATCGTAATGACCTAGGCAGTTTACATTGCATCTACACAACCCCCACAAAACAATTTTAAATAAAGTTTTTGTAAAACATAAAAATTCAACAGAAGAATAAATCTTCCTCCCTGTTTCCCACTCTCTATGGGGGGGTACATGTAAGGGGTAAATAGCAAACAGACTCTCATGGATGAGATTCTGAAGTCCCAGGTTCAATCTCCCTACATCATCATAACTAGAACTTAGTGTTCTGGTTAAAAAAAAAAAAAAGTGCCAGAAGTGGTGAATCACATGCTTGCATGAAGCCCCAGGGATAAAAAATAGCAGTAAATTTCATTTCTGCAGATATGTAAAAGGAATTTGAGGAAAGGGCAGAAAATCCAAAATGGTATTCTGACCTTCATTATCCCCCTTCCAGTGAGGGAGGCCCCGATCCAAAAATAATAGCTTCAGTTGGATCAATATTTTATCAAGAGGAACTTATTTTTGACAACAGGAAGTTCCTGCTATTTTGCAGTCCTATGGTTTCAACAATAGGATTTCAAGAGAGTGAAATAAAATAGGAGCAGTCAAGAAATATTAATCTCTGAGAACAATTATCAAGGTGTGAAAAAAAAATTCAAACAGTTCAAAACCAACCTTAAAAAAACAAAACTGTTTCCTCATGCCATTTCTGAATTTCTCCTCACTTAAAAAAAAATAAATCAGAATCAAACAATTTTTTTTACCACAAGAACTTTTTATTCATTAAGCTATGATAATTAGATAGCTAGCTAATGTTCAGGTAAAGAAAAATGAACAGTGAGTCATATTACAGAGCCAAGCAACAAATGGGTATTTATAAATACCCAAGGGCAGAGCTAACTGTACACAGGAAATTTGGAAAAGTTGAATTATTAAATTCTAGGTGAACTAGTAATTTGGATTTAAAAAATAAATGATTTAAAAATAAGATGCCAAATAATACAAAAATAAATAGCTTAAAACTAAAATACTGGGAGTCAGGAGGTCTCGCATCGGGTTAAGCACAGGTGTCGCAAAGCACAATGATCAGTTTAAGGATCCTGGTTTGAGCCCCACCTCCCCACCTGTAGGGGAGTCGCTTCACAAGTGCTGAAGCAGGTCTACAGGTGTCTATCTATCTCTTCTCCTCTCTGTCTTCTCTTCCTCTCTTTATTTCTCTCTGCCCTATCCAACAATGATGACATCAATAACAACAACAATAGTAACTACAACAATAAAACAAGGGCAACAAAAGGGAATAAATAAATAAATAAAACTAAGATACTAAGGAATGTTTTATGATCATGAGATGAAAAACAGGCAGTGAAAAGTTTTGATGAGGTTCTTGTTAGCAAAATTATTATTCTTTTTTTCTTTTGTCATGAGGGTTTATCATTGTGGCTCACTGCCTACAACACTCACTCCACCATTTGGGCAGTCATTTTCTATCTTTCTTGATGACAGAGAGTGAGAGACAGCGGGGGGGGGGAGAGAAACAGAGGAGAGACAACTGCAGAACTGCTCTACCATTCACGAAGCTTCCCACCTATAGGTGGAGGCCAGAGGCTCAAATTAAGGTGCTCAAGCATTGTAGTATGTAAGTACTACCCAGTCAGCATGCATTGGACCTTCCCGTGGTGCATCCCGTGAGTACCCATTCATTGGGGAAACTGACGATCCTTCCTAGCCGACTGAATCCACATGGATCCCAGTCACTTTCAAAGCCAGCAACAAGCAGCTCCTGACAGCTTTCAACCTGACCTGTTGACTGGCTATGGAAGAAGGGCAAATGCTAGAAGAAGAAGAAGTCAGCAGCCACTGCACAGCCCCCAAATTTCTTTCTTTCTTTTTTTCCCCTCCAGGGTTATCACTGGGGCTTGGTGTTGGCACTAAGAATCCACTGCTCCTGGCGGCCTTCCCCGCCCCCCCCCAAACACACACATTTTATTGGATAGGACAGAAAGAAATTGAGAGGGGAGTGGGAGAGAGAGGGGGAGAGAGAAGACACTTGCAAATCTGCTTCACTACTTGTGAAGTGTTCCCCCCTTCCCCTGCAGGTGGGGACTCAGGGACTCAAACCCAGATCCTTGTATAAGTCCTTGCGCTTAGTAATATGTGAGCTTAACCAGGTACACCACTGCTGGCCTGCCCCACCCCAAACTTCTTAATTGCAGATTTGGACCAGCAAATATTTTCCAAATCCCCTTTATAATGCTACAACACTATGTTGGTTGCTCTGTTCTTTCTTACTCTTGGTTCTTCAAATGAAGATCCAGTGGGCCACTACATGGAATCTAATGTTTAAAACATGTTGAAAATCCAAAAGCATGATATGGATAACATCTGGGAAGGTTGCATGTACTTTTATTGATAAAATCTTACCAGTGTCAAGACTGTTCTTTACAACTCTTTTGAAGGCCAATTATTCAGGTGTGTGGAAAGGAATCAGGAAAAAAAAAAAAAGTCATTTCCTCCAAATCCAAAACTTGTTTGAAGATTCTGCTGCTTACTGTCACCAAGAACAGAGACTAACCTAACTGAGTTTGATTAGGGGCTGACAAGCATTGAAACCGACTACTGTCTAGACATTCTGAACTTAAGACAGCAATTACACGATGATTTCACAAAACAGAGTGCAAAAGCAAAGTGTTTGCAGATGTGGATACTGAATCAGATCTGCTTGACTTTGAACTTGAGCACTGCTCTGTGACCACTGTCTGACATGGGTAAGTGAAATGCCCTTTCTGAGGCAAATCTCTTTTTCACAAACGTATTGAGAATTAAATGAGATTTATCTTATTAAAAAGGGCTTAGAGGGGTCAGGTGGTGGCACACTGGGTAAAGCACACGTTGTAGTTGTAGTAAATGCAAGGACCTGTGCAAGGATCCAGGTTCCAGTCCTCATTCCCCACCTGCAGGGAGTGGGGGGGGGGGTGCTTCATAAGAGGTGAAGCAGGTCTTCCACTGCTCCTAGAGGCTATTTTTCCCATTTTGTTGCCCTTGTTATGGTTGTTATTGTTTTTGTTGTTATGGCTGTTGTTGTTGAATAGGACAGAGAGAAATTTAGAGAGAGGAGGGAAGACAGAGAGGAGGAGGGAAAGACAGACACCTGAAGACCTGCTTCACCACTTGCGAAGCGACCCCCCTGCAGGTGGAGACCTGGAGGGCTCGAACCGGGCTCTTTACACCAGTTCTGGCACTTTGTGCCATGTGCGCTTAACCCGCTGCGCTGCCACCCAGCCCCCGAGAACTTTTTAATTCCTTATCTCTTTAAAAGATTACAGCTTAGCTGATATCCTCACGAAATTTTATGTAGCTTATAAATACATGTACTTGACATAAGATAAAACAAAAATTAATGAAACAGGGTAATTTAAAGTAGACTGAATAAGAAGTAGGGGAAATACTATTTGATAAAAAATTGGACTACACATTTATATCATATATTTATTCATAAAACATGTATTTGCTCCTGTCAGCAGCTGTTTCAGAGTCACACAGACACACACACACACACACACAGAGGGGATGAATAACTTACGAGATGCATAACCAATTTTAATAGGTAAACAACTTGGTTAGTGTGTCATATAATGGACAATTTTCTTGATCTTGTATTCACAGAAAACCCACAGAAACTTCCCATGGTTGCTATTCATTCATATAAGATGTATTTACTGAATAACAACTATATGCATGGAGGAGAGGTTCATGTCAAATCTCACTGCAACATGTTAAACATGATGGCATAGTTACCTGCAGTGTTGAGGGAGCCCAGAGGAACCAGTGAATTATTGTGTGCAAGGGAGTGAGATGGTGAGATCTTATCTGCCAAGATAGAAATGAGATTCCAGAATGACATTTGTTGCTTAAATGAAATAGGAAAATTATTTAGGGGGGCAGGGGTGGTAGCACAGCGGCTTAAGTGCACATGGCATGAAATGCAAGAACCCCTGTAAGGATCTGGGATTGAGCCCCCAGCTCCCCACCCACAGGGGGTCGCTTCACAAGAGGTGAAGCAGGTCTGTGGGCATCTGTCTTTCTCTTTTCCTCTCTGTCTTCCCCTCCTCTCGTAATCTCTCTCTGTCCTATCCAATAACAACAGCAATAACAAAAGAAAAAAATGGGGGGGGGGATGGCCTTCAGGAGAGGTGGATTTGTAGTGCAGGCACTGAGCTCCAGCAATAGCCCTGGAGGCAAAAATAAATAAATATTTTGGACAGTCTTTGGAAAGCTATACTCCCTTCCCCAGACTTTGGCAAAAAATAAGAAGAAAAAAAAAAAAAGCAATGCTCAGAAATTTCTCAGCTTTGTTTCCTGTTCACTCAGGAATCATCTGTGTTCTTAAGCAAAAAGGAAGCATGGTTTGAGATTTTTCAGGAAGATAACATAATTATGATTAATCTTTGTTCCTCTGGGACTATAAAACTCTCAGGACCAAGGATTTGTATATGTTCTGTTTTATTTTTGAGGGCAAGGACCAGAATTAACAAGGACATAGAATTAAAATGTAGGCTGACTGATGCAAAGATACACAGTTTGTACGTTCCCAAAAACATTCCAGAGAGGAGACAAACACACCACCTCACAATTTCTACAGGACAGTTTGTATGAAGGATGATTATGTAGAAACAAGAAGGTAGCTATGTGTGAGAATTTCTAACATGCCAAACAATCCAGAAATCATGACTGCATCAGTAATGAAGTGGTCACTATACCAATGCTCTCTTCTCAGAAGCCTTTAACCTAGTGAAACTGACAAAGTATGGTACATAAGCTTAAAGCTGAACTGGAGGTGGGGATCTTGGGAAATGGAGTAGAGGTCAAGTAATCGATGACCGGCCCTTGAAAAAATTACGATTTCTTGCATTAGCCTGAAACTAAACCAAACTTCACAACAGAAGATGTAATGATATTGGACAAAAGCAGCAAAGTGAAGGAAATTATTTGTGGAGGAAAAAGAGGACTTCAATTGATACCACTCTCTGGCCTTTAAATGTCAATTTATATTTTATTTGCAGTAAAATATTCTTTCTAAGTTAGAACTGGTATCTGACACAGACATCTTTAACATATTTGAAACTGTAACTCTTTAGATTCTCCTGGTAGTCCCACAGCGGTGTAACTAACAAGATGTAGTTATCTTGTGAAGAAATATGACAGGTGGGGCTAGAGGTGGCACACCTGGTTAAGAGCACACATTACGGTACGCAAGGACCCAGGTTCAAGTCCCTGGTTCCCACTTGTAGAGGGAAAGTTTCACAAATAGTGAAGCAGGGTTGCAGGTGTCTCTCTTTCCCTCTCTGTCTTTCCACCCCTCTCAATTTCTGTCTAACTCTATCCAAAAATAAGTAAAATATGATGGTGATCTTCATTTGCTACCAAGAGAGCACAAAACATTACAATTCATCCAATAAATGCTACTACACAGTGAGTTTGCAAACTTGGGTTTTAAGATGCACTATTTTGAAAAAAGAAGTTTCAAAAAAAATTGAGGCTACATGGGTCAGTGGTAGGAAAGGTGTGCAGACATATATCATGGGGAGATAAGAAATCTGTCCTTTCCTCTGCACCCCCAAAAGAATTGTGGTCTATACCTCCAGAGGGAGAGAAATGTCAGGGGGAGGTGACTAAAGGGATCTGAACTCCGATTCCATCAGGACACAGAGAGAGAAGGAAAAAGGAAAGGAATTCAGAAGTAGAAATAGATGTAGGTGGGACTTAGAAAGGCAGAGAAGGCAAGGCCATAGGAAAAAAATGGGATATATATATATATTGGAACTGCAGTGGTTCTCCCAGGGTCACAGATATGGGTGAATATTCTTTCTTTGGAACCACTGCAGTTCCAATAGAGGGAATGGGGACACAAAACTCTGGTTGTGGGAACAGTGTGGAATTATATCCCTGTTATCTTGAAATTCTGCAAATCAATATTAAATCACTAATAAAAAAAAGCTGTCCTATATCCCCAGACAATAACTTGGGTCCACCTGTATATCAGATGTCAGGCTCAGGCAAAAACTAATAAAGTCATGGGCCCTTTGGAATATACCTGAAATAGACCTACTAGCTATTTCCAAACCTGGGACCACAAATCTTCATCTGCAATATTCCAGCCTCTAGATTCATGATTAGTCAACTTTTTTGGGGGGGCTTTATATATTAACACTTTCTCAGCCACCAGGTCCCAGATGCTACCATGATGCCAACCAGACTTCCCTGGGCAGATGACCCCACCAATGATGTGTCCTGGAGCCCTGCTTCCGCAGAGCCCTTCTCCACTAGAGAAAGAGAGACATGCTGGGAGTTTGGATTGACCTGCTAACGCCCATGTTCAGTGGGGAAGCAATTACAGAAGCCAGACCTTCTACCTTCTGCACCCCATAATGACCCTGGGTCCATACTCCCAGAGGGTTAAAGTAAAGGAAAGCTATCAGAGGAGGGGATGGGATATGGAGTTCTGGTGGTGGGAATTGTACACCTCTTATCCTATGATCTTGTCAGTGTATCCACTTTATAAATTAAAAAAAAAGGGGGGGGAAGCTGTTCTTTTGTATCAACTGTCTGTAAATAATTACTTCCCCCCAACAAAGTGATTTGAAAAACAATAATGAAAAGAGATTTTGCTATTCATTAAAAATATATTGGATCAACCTTCTCGTGGTGCATCCCATGAGTACCACGTGAGATTCACTGGGGAAACTGACGATCCTTCCTAGCCGACTGAATCCACATGGATCCCAGTCACTTTCAAAGCCAGCAACAAGCAGCTCCTGACAGCTTTCAACCTGACCTGTTGACTGGCTACAGAAGAAGGGCAAACGCTAGAAGAAGAAGAAGAATTAAAAATATAGGATATCAGGGCTGAGTGGTAGCACACCTGGTTGAATGCATGTTACAATGTGCAAGGACACAGGTTTGAGGCCCTGGTCCCCAAATGAAAGAGGAAAACTTCACGAGTGGTGAAGCAGTGCTCCAGCTGTCTGTCTCTCTCCCTCTTTATCTCCCCTTTCCCTCTCAATTTCTGGCTGTCTCTAGCCAATAAATAAATAAATATAGTAATAAATATATATAGATTATCATACAAGTAAAATCAGATGTTTTATTGCTTCCAACACTTTCTCTAAAATCTTTCTAAAAACTAATTGTGGAGATGTGCTATTACCATTTGCTTAGGGCTCCATGTGGAGCACCATCTCTGGCCTTCTTTAAGATTACTCTAAAAATGGGGGGGGAAAAGTGGAAAATTTCATTCTATAGTTGGATGTAATAAAACTATATCAAGTACCAAAATACTGTTCCAACAAAGCCATTGGTAGTTCTTAGCCTATGACTAGCCAAAATGTTTATGATTTTTTTTCATATTTCATACAAAATTAACTTTCATAAACTAAATGTAAGGTCAACTGTCAATAATGAGTTTTTAAATTGTAGGAAAAATCATCACAAAAGAAGTTGCATACAATTTTCAGGATGCTGCATACAATTTTCAGACTCCAAATGTATTTAATCACTTTCTCCCAATGTATGAGTCAAAGCGAAATCCATACATCTAGAAGTTAGCAGCAGCAGCAGAAGCAGAGGCAGGCAAGTCAAGCTTGGCATTTCTGGAAGCAATATCAAATCTCTTGGGGATCTGTATCTTATACCCTATGAGCAGACATTTGTTGAGTTAGGAAAATTGTCTCAGTTTAATCTTTATAACAAATTCATAACTGGGGGCCGGGTGGTGGGGCTGCCTGGTTAAGCGCACACACTACAGTGCACAAGGACCCAGGTTCAAGCCCCTGGTCTCCTTCTGCAGGGGGGAAGCTTTAGGAGTGATGAAGCAGGGCTGTAGGTGTCTCTCTGTCTCTCTCCCTCTCTATCTCCCCCTTCCCTCTCGATTTCTGACTGTCTCTATCCAATAAATAAATAAAGATAATACAAAATAAATAAAATCATAACTAAAAAATTATCACCTCCATTCTTTCATTTAGTGGACATTCATTGAATGATTACTACATGCCACTGACTATTCAAGTTTTCAGGTTTAGAACAGTGACTAACCACCACCACCACCACCACCAGCATTAAAAAAAAAAATCCTTGCTTTCTAGATACTAGAATTCTAGTGTATACCATTATTTGTTAAATCTTTTTTTTTCTTTAATCTTGTCCTTAGCTAAAGTATTAGAGGAAATAGTAAAATCTTTCTCTTACACAATAGGTAGACTTTAATATAGACACTTAAGAGTGACAAAAAATTCAGAAGTCACTATATAAAGTCACTATAAGGTACTGAGGATTGCCAACATAGTCAGAAAAAGGTATAGTTTCCTCTTATGAAGCTAAACTGACAGGCGAAATTTTCCTCTCACTAAATCAGTGAGCTTGGTAACAAATGTGTCTTTCAGAAGAGCCAGAAAAGTGTAATTCCGAGGCTATTACCAATATGCTGTTGTTCCAAACAAATTGATAGCTTCGCTTTAACATATAAGTGTCTAAAACATTAGCACCAGTGAGCTCCAGGAATAGTGGGGCTACTGAGGTGTTCTGTCTCTCTTCCCTTCTTTGTTGTCACACTCTCTAAAGGAGGGACAGAAAAAGTTGGGTCAGAAGGTTGCTCTGTAGTATGGCCCCTGTGCAGCGCTTTGATCTCATTACCTGGTCACTTAAAGCTAAGCAACATTGTCTCACAGCAAGTGCGCAACAACCGACAACGGTGCTTTGTAATATATGATAGGAATCAAAACAATTAGTGCTGATTCTCCTTTGAAAACATAAAAAAAGGTAACACTTCTCTAAAACTTAAAAGGCCAGGGGAAAACAAACAAACAAACAAACAAACAGCTCTCTTGCTAGTGTGCTTGCTGTGCCATGCAAACAACCCAGGTTTGAGCCTGGCCCCCGCTACAGTGAGGAAAGCCTTATTGCTTTAGAGTGAGTGCTTCTCTGTCTTGGTCTTAGACTCTGATTTTATCTGAAAAAGTCAGTTCAGAGAAGTGAGATCCTTGTAATGACAAAACAAATGGTGAAAGATTTATTATGTAATTTTCAGAGAAACAAGCTTATACTCAATTATATAAATAAGAAAATATTAAGGTGACCCAGGGGGGTGGCACACCTGGTTAAGTGCACATATTACTATGCATAAGGATCCAGGTTCAAGCCCTCTTCCCACTTGCAAGGGGGACAGTCTACAAGCAGTGAAACAGGTTTGCAAGTAGCTATCTTGCTCCCTCTCTCCCTCTCAATCTCTCACTCTCTTCTCAATTTTTCTCTGTCCCGTCAAATAAACTAGAAAGAGAGAGAGAGAAAAAAAGGAAATGAAAAAAAAATGGCCTCCTGAAGCTGTGTATTCATAGTGCTGACACTGAGCACTAGTGATAACCCTGATGACAATAAAAAAAAATTGAATTAAATTACATGTTAAAGGTTGGCTTGCTACCATTAAACACTGGATTAGGCTGGGCTGATTGAGTAAACCCAAACTTCAAACGTCTACTGGGTCAAATTATACACAATACTGTTGGTCAAGAAAGAATAAGAGTGAAGTGATTCTAGATATGGGCTAACAATCTTTCAGGAGAGTCAAAAAAGGCACCAGGAAATAGCTCTGATAGGAACTGTAGCCTTATGTTTTGAGGGCCCACAGGGAAGTTCCTTGTATGGTAGAGTGGAGCTGTGGAGTCTCTTCTCCATTCTCTCTTCTCTCTATAGTCTTCTAGCTCTTTCAAATAAAGAACGAATAAAAGGCCTGGGAAGGCTGCTCAGAGTTTCCAAACATAAAGTTCTGGTCTCATCCCCCCACATAAAAAGGGGGGAATGTGGGATTAACCAACAGAGAGAAGATGAAGGTTTTGTTGCGATCCTAGAGACAACGCAAATACCAGGTAATTCTCCAGAGGAGAGCAGCCAGTTTATGAGGTAGCAGTTAAATCAATATGCCAGTACTCTCCTTTCTCTCTCTTCCCTTTTCCCCTTCACTGTCTTTTAAACCAACCATGGAGAAATAGAAACAGAGAAAGCTAGCAGAGTTGAAAAGGGACAGAGAAAGAAGCTAGCCATGCCTGCTTCACTCCATTTTCAAGAATTCTGCTTCAGCAGAACTGAAGAGCAGAAGTTGTAAGTGAATAAAAATAGCATCCTTGACAATTCCACAACACTACCTATCTAAACAAGAGGGGTACTGGGGATAGGAATGGACCAATATCCCTTTGCAGTAATTGAAATAAGAATTTCCAGAGCTTCAAACAGCATTATCCCCCAGAGACAAGGAGACTTATTATTGTTGATTAAAAAAAAAAGTATTATCACTTTGAAACAGTCTAACACTTAATAGAAGTTTCTCTGCAATAGAAATCACTCAAGAAAAGCAATGAACAGAAATCATCTGTCTACAGGCTGTGGGAAAACCTACTTACTATATTGCAGGTAGTAACATACCATGGGTTACTTCAACAACACAGAGATAGAGATAGACTTCTGGTGCTGCCACTCCTGTGAGTTTTATCTGGTTTCCCAGACAGTGAAGTAGGAACTACAGAGACATACTGAATTGTGGATAAAACAAACCACACAAGGCTCATCAGGTGCTGAGTGGATACTGATAAAGATGCTTGATTTTACTAATGGCTCAAACTACAGCTTGCTTGTTCTCTTGAGAAGGAAAAGAGAAAAGCTAAAACCAGTAAACGAGGCTGTTCATAAAGAGTCGGAGTAAAATACTGATCCCATTCAGCAGTTCGTATCACACTGCAAAAAAAAAAAAATCATCACAGAAGCATTTTCTAGAGAGCTTCCTATCTTTGAGTCCACAAGAAACAAGATAGAGATTGTTAGCTAAAGTGTAGGTTTTATTTTAAAGAATGGTTTGTCTTCTTTCTTTTCTCCTCTCTCTCTCTCTCTCTCTTTCCTTCTTTCTTTTTTCTAATTTTTACTAGGCAGGACAGAGAGCAATTGAGAGAGGAAGGAGAGACAGAGAAAAGGAAACAGAGGCCAGGTGGTAGCACACCTGGTTGAGCAAACATGTTACAATGCATAAGGACCTTGGATCAAACCCCCGACTCACTTGCGGGTAAAAGTTTTGCAAGTGAAGCAGGGCTGCAAGTGTCTCTCTGTCTCTTTCCTCTCTATCTCCACCTTCCCTCTCAATTTCAGGCTGTCTCTATTCTATAAATAATAATAATAATAAATTTAAAGAGAGAAGGAAAAGGAGAAATATACCTGCAGACCTGCTTCACTGCTCATGAAATGAACCCCTGTAGATGGGGAGCAGGGGTTTAAACCTGAATCCTTACACGGTGTATGTAATATGTGTGCTTAGCAGGGTGTTCCACTGCCTGGGCCCCATATATT
This sequence comes from Erinaceus europaeus, assembly GCF_950295315.1. Classification (NCBI taxonomy): domain Eukaryota; kingdom Metazoa; phylum Chordata; class Mammalia; order Eulipotyphla; family Erinaceidae; genus Erinaceus; species Erinaceus europaeus. The sequence continues at coordinate 15,377,760 of NC_080172.1, read as the reverse complement.
TTCTAATGGTAAATTTTTATTCAGATTGAATTATCCTGACTTTGCATTTAAAAACAGCTTTCTGCAATGCAATTGGCTACAACCCAAAGTATATCAGACTTCAGTAATGTAGAAAATGTTCTAACATCCAGTACATGATTTTGTGATGTCAAAATAGACAGTTCTGGTCCAACTGTAAGAAAAATAAAAGAGTGCACTTCTCATGTCCCCCCAAATAATATTTTTAGATACAACTACAGTGGTACTTATTATAATTCATAATCACTCCTGACTTCTGTTTTTCATTATTTAAAATAACATTTTCAGCAAAATTAGATCTTTTCATAACGTGTTGAGAACTCAACTGACTTCACAGAAGTTTAGACTAGGGTTAGAGACATCTTTGAACTGAATAAGCATCTTTCTTTAATTTTTTTTTACTATCTTTATTTATTTGTTGGATAGAGACAGCTAGAAATGGAGAAGGAAGGGGGAGGTAGAGAAGGAAAGAAACAGACACCTGCTTCACCACTCGAAAAGCTTTCCCCCTGCAGGTGGGGACCAGAGGCTTGAGCCTGCATCCTTGTGCATTGTAACATGTGCACGCAATCAGGTGCACCACTATACGGCCCCCGAAGAAACATCTTTCCAAGTTAGTGGTATATGGATTAGAGTAATAAATGCAGGTAAATCAGTAAAATTGACTAAAAGGTGGCCAGGCACCTGGATGGTGCACCTGGTTAAGCTCGCACATTACAGTGCGCAAGGACCCGGGTTCAAGCCCCTGGTCCCCACCTGAAGGGGGAAAGCTTCACAAGTGGTGAAGGAGGGCTGCAGGTATCTGTCTCCCTTTCTATCTCGCCCTCAACTCTCATTTTCTCTCTGACTCTATTCAATAATAAAAATAAAAAATAAGTAAATATATTCTTTAAAAAATTGACTAAGAGTCACAAGATTAAAATTTATGTGAAGCAATAAAAGAACTTTGTATTTTCTTTCTTTTCCTTCATTGCCCCCAGGGTAATCGCTGGGGCTCAGTGCTGGCACTATGAGTCACTGCTCCTGTGACCATATTTTTGATTTTTTGCATAAGGTAGAGAGAAACTGGGAGAGGAGGAGAAGACGCAGAGGGAGAAAGACATCTGCAGACTTGCTTCACCACTTGTGAAGAAACCCTCCTGCAAGTAGCGAAACAGGGACTTGAACACAGATCCTTACGCGAGTCCTTGCACTTCGACCTGTGTGCACTATCGCCCGGCTCCGAGTTTTCTTCATTTTTTATACCATTTCCAAGTGAACAACTGAATTTAAACACATCATCTAAGTTCTTTTCAAATCTAAGGCATTCCATATGCATACATACACATATGAAAGCAAGCATCAGATTTATTTATGCTGGCATTAGGGTAGAGATCATGTTAAGCAGTTGAGGCTGATACTTCTGTTAAGATACTATCTTCAAAGACTTTCATTTGGTTTTAAGTAACTTCCCACTCTCACATAAGTTCTAGTTGAAGTACTATGATAAAGAAATTATTTCAGGGGCCAGGCGGTGACACACCGGGTTAAGCGTACATAGTACCAAGCACAAGGACCTGCGCAAGGATCCTGGTTTGAGTCCTTTGTTCCCAGTCTGACTGGGGGGTTCACTTCGCAACCTGTGAAGCATATCTGCAGGTGTTTTTTTCTCCCTCTCTATCTCAATTTTTCTCTGTCCTATCCAATAAAATGGAAAAAATAACCAGCGGGGGCAGTGGATTCATAGTGCAGGCACCAAGCCCCAGCAATAACCCTGGAGGTAAAAAAAAAAAATTAAAAAAAAAGGAGAAAGAGATATTTCACAGAGGAAAATCACCGAATACATGTAGATCTCAATCTCATTATCACAGAATGAATGAGATGACTGTAGCAGATGGGTCTTCAAATTCTTTGATAAACCCACATTTTATTGTTCAATTTTATTTTATTATGTTTATTTATTTTTCCCTTTTGTTGTCCTTGTTTTTTTATTATTGTTAGTAGTTATTATTGTTGCAGTTATTATTGTTGTTACTGATGTCATCATTGTTAGATAGGACAGAGAGAAATGGAAAGAGGAGGGGAAGACAGAGAGGGGGAGAGAAAGACAGACACCTGCAGACATGCTTCACCGCCTATGAAGCGACTCCCCTGCAGGTGGGGAACTGGGGGGCTCGAATCCTTATGCCGGTCCTTGCACTTTATGCCTCCTGCGCATAACCCGCTGCACTAGTTCAATTTTATTTTGAATTGAATTTGATACTAAATCTATTTATAAACATATGATGAACATATACCTTTCCTCTAATACAATTTAGGATATAATAAACTCCATCTTTCATAATTCTAAAATAAATTCTTGATTATGCTAATAACAGGCAGATTCAGTAGAAAAAAGATTCAAAATTATGGGCAGCTGGAAATTACACCTGTATCAACTTGTTATTAATCTTTTCCTTGGATTAATAGCATATCTAAACTTCTATTCACTGAAGCCTTAGTAGCTAGAAATCTGAACGTCTAGCAGTCTTCCAATATTCTAATACTAGCACAAATATAATGTTTGTTTGTTTGTTTGTTTATGGCTTCCAGGGTTATCCCTGGGGCTCCGTGCCTGCACTAAGAATCTACTGGTCCTGGTGGCCATCCTTTTCCCCTTGTTGCTGCTGTTGTTGTTGGATAGGACAGGGAGAAATAGAGAGAGGAGGAGAAGACAGAGAGGGAGAGAGAAAGACACCTACAGACCTGCTTCACAGCTTGGGAAGAGACTGCCCTGCAGGTGGGAAGTGGGGGCTGGAATGCGATTCCTGCATCTGACTTGCGCTTTGCACTAGGTGTGCTTAACCCGGTGCACTACCATCAGGCCTCCCAACAAATACAATATGTGTTTAGCATATTCACAAAACAGACTCCATATACATATAGTTAAGGGTTGGGTGCATATAAAAATTAGCATCGATACATATTTACTTAGCAAATATTTGAATTATTATGATGCAGTTGCTAAGATGCGATTTTGTGTATCATGTGATCCCTATCTTTATAAAATTTCTATTCATCTAAGATTTTCCTTTATTCTAAGCAGTGAAAGTCTCCCACCAGTCAAAAATGCAAAGGTAATTTTTATATTAAAAATTTCCACAGAAGGTTCCCAATTCATGGCAATATTTATTAACTTCCAGGGGGAAAAAAAATCATCTCTAGTTTGAATGTTTCATTTTTTTTTCATTTTGTATAGAAGCAGAAAGAGAAGTAGCTGTTCTTCTTTATCATATCCATGTATTTAAAATTCTTCTACTATTGCATGATTTTGTAGCTTTCATTTTCCTGAAAAGGTTTTATTTTAGATAGACATAGATTTTATTCTAAATCTTATTTTCAACTCACAACTCACTCTTAACCTTCATAAAAGACTCTGACATATTTTCTAAATGTCTTCAGTTTACTTATTTATTTATTTATTTTTTTAGTTGAAGCATCCAGCTTCGATACAAATCTAACCCTGGGCAGGGATAACAGTGAAACAATCATCATTCCCATATTACACACAGAGATTTGTATACATGCTCCTGTTTTTAAAACTTTATCACCTATTTACTTCTAAGTAGCACACTTGAGTCTTTCCATTTTTACTCATATTAATGCGTAGTCATTAGATCTTATAAAAATGCCTTAGTTTTAATCTTTCAGTCTTTATCTTACATGGATACCCTAGTTTTTTCATCTTTTAGGTCTTTGGACATTTTTTTATTATCTCTATTTATTTATTGGGTAGAGATAGGTAGAAATTGAAAAGGAAGGGATTAATAGAGAGACAGACAGAGAGACACCTGCAACACTACTTTACCACTCAAAAGCTTCCTCCCTGCAGGTGGGGACCAGGAGCTTAAACCGGGTCCTTGCACAGTATAACGTGTGATGAACAAGGTGTGCCACCAGCCGGCCCTGTAATGGTGGATGTTCTACCAGTGCCCTAGCTTTGATCTTTTAGGTCTAAATTTCTATATTTGCTTTTTAATGCAGCCCTGAGAGATGAGCTCAGAACTCAGGGCCTCATGCATGCACTGTGCCACTAAACAGCTTCTCAGATTCATTTCCCCCAGTTATTATCATTATTATTATTATTTGTTGGGATATTGTACAAATGTGGTTGAGTTAAGCAGCACCCACAAACCACCATATTTCCATGCAAGTATTATTTACAGATCCCCACCATGTTATCCCCTCAGGGCATTGCTAATTCAGTTAAAACCATTTCAACAGTTGCTAAGGACGCTTCCACCTTCCCAGCATGCCTTTTGCCTCTCTAGGTCCCCTTTCCTAGCAAATTCCGTCCAACTTGCCACTTGTGGAATTCTCCTATAAAAGTCACTCCTGTTTCCGCTTTCTTTCTCTTTCTCTTCCAAGTCCCGACCTGGAGAAGACCTGGAGAAGGGCTGCTGTGCATAGCGGGAGGCTGCCATTTTGCTAGCTCCATGTGGCTTAAACCTGCGGTGCTCACACCCACTCTGAGGCGTCCACATGAATAAAGATTTGTGTTCCCGCTCCACCATGAGTTCCTGATCTAGTCTCTCTCTCTGGCAAAGCTATACCGGCAATTATTATTATTATTATTGAGAAAAGAAAGACAGCACAACACTATTCCACCACAAATGGGACTCCTAAGGTGCCTTCTATGCCCATCTGGCCTCAGATTCAACCCAGCCCTTGCATATGGTAAGGATGCACTCTACCTAGTGAGCTATCTCCAGCCCTCATTGAAGTCACTCATGAATATTGCAACACTTTCCCAATTTTATTTATTTATTTTTAATGTTTTAATTTATAAAATGGAAATATTGACAAGACCATAGGATAAAAGGAGTACATTTCCACACAATGCCCACCACCAGAAATCCATATCCAATCCCCTCCCTTGATAACTTTCCTATTCTTTATCCCTCTGAGAGTATGGACCCAGGGTCATTGTGAGATGCAGAAGGTGGAAGGTCTGGCTTCTGTCATTGCTTCCCTGCTGAACATGGGCGTTAGTGGGTCAATCCATACGACCAGCCTATCTCTCTCTACTTTCCCATTTTTTAAAAAAATACTTATTTATTTTCCCTTTTGTTGCCCTTGTTGTTTTATTGTTGTAGTTATTATTGTTATTGTTATTGATGTCGTCATTGTTGGACAGGACAGAGAGAAATGGAGAGACGAGGGGGAAGACAGAGAGAGGGAGAGAAAGATAGACACTTGCAGACCTGCTTCCCCACCTGTGAAGCGACTCCCCTGCAGGTGGGGAGCCAGGTGCTCAAACCGGGATCCTTATGCTGGTCCTTGCGCTTCACACCATGTGTGCTTAACCTGCTGCACTACTGCATGATTCCCTACTTTCTCAATTTTATTAGCTAAGGTGAGCATGTGCTGTTTGTTAGTTTGAATTCCTAGTCATCATCTTTTTTCTATTTTTGAAATCTTATGAGATCACACCCACCTTTTCATATAGAGAGTATTATCACATATAATTCTTGTTAAAATGGACAAAGCAAATGAGTGGACAGGTTGGACAGCCTGTGCTTCATTCTGTGACTACACTGAGTGGTTCAGAGTTGTGTGCAGACTCAAACAGAGCATTCTTTGTTTTCATGACTGGAAAGAAATACACTTTCCCATTGGGGAAGCAGTAAGGTCATGTAGGCTAGATGCTATAGCCAACCTCTTTCCTGCTTCATAGTAAAAGTTCACTTAACAGTGAAAGAAACCAAAGTTAAGTCAGAAAGTGAAAAAGAACCCAGGTGATATCTTTTTAATAAAAATTCTTGAATTCTACCCTGTTCTAATGAATTTCATGTACATAAGTTATATAGTTATGCTACTTTGAGTTGGATTTCTGTCAGTTGCATTTTGAATACTCCAAGACATTCCTAGGAGTGAATTCCTGAATTCTAAAGACCAATTTACACATTGTGAATATCATTCTCACTATACATATATATGACTTCAAACAAAGAAGAGCTATACATTCAATATAGGACATGTGTGCTCTCCCAGTTCCTTATAGGCATCTTTCATCTACATCAGAGTTATTAGAGCTCTGGAGAGAATCAGATTCCTTATGTGTATATATCCAAAATGCTTGCTGTCACTGAAACAGCAGTCAATTTACAACACAAATCCCCAAGAGGCTGGTTTATTCTTTCTAGGCACTCTGCCTGTACAGTTGCCCATGCCAGAAATCTGAGAGTTATCCATGATTCTCTATTTTACCTCTAAATCAAATCAACCATGCAGACCTGACAACTAGACTTTATACTTTAGAATCTACTCATCGCTTTCAATTCCAGTGTTTATAGTTACTTATTCTCCTAGGGCCTATTTCTTGGATAATGGGAGGAGGCTGGGGAGAAAATGAGTTTGTTTATTTTTAATGCAATATTAATAATGGAAATTCCTTCTCCTTGCCCCCCCTCCCTCCTTCTTTAGCCCCTTCCTTGAAGGCCAGTGACCCACTCTTTTTTTTTAATTTTTTTTCAATTTCCTCCAATTCTTAAAAAAAATATTGATTTATTTATGAATAAAAATAGAAAGAACATCACTCTAGCATGTGATGCTGAGAATAAAACTTTGGGACTTCATGTCTGATGGTCCAAAGCCTTGTCTGCTGTGCCACTGCACAGGCCAGAATCCTCTGAAAGGGGTTTCAGTCAACCTCCTCCTTCCCCTCCCCCTCTATCCCCTAGGTGGCTTTGCATTGTTAATAGGAAAATCCATGTCTAGTAATCCCAGTCATTTTGAAGTTTCTCCAATAATCCAGAGTTCCTTCATCAGTAGGATGTTCCTTCTACCCAGAACACTAAATTCTTTACTTAGAACCAGGTCATTTCTACTACTCTACCAAGCCTTGTTTTCAAATGTTACTTCTTTAGTTACTTTCTTTGACATGATTAACAAGATGATATATACTTCTACAAGTATGGGTAGAATAGTGCTTTTAATTTTTGTCAGTTCTTAAAAAATTATTCATTTTGGTGAAAATCCTATATAATTTCATAAATTTGCTTGACTTGTAGTAGAATTTAATTGATATATATATATATACATATGTATATATATGTATATATATGTATATATGATTCCTTTAGTATTTTTTCTATTATATTAATGGGATCACTGGAAGCATTTCCCCTTAGATGAGGTACTAGACAGGGTTGCCCAATATCACCATTACTATTCAACACAGTGTTGGAAGTTCTTGCCACAGCAATCAGGCAGGAGCAAGGAATTAAAGGCATACAGATTGGAAGAGAAGTCAAATTCTCCCTATTTGCAGATGATATGATCGTATACATAGAAAAACCTAAAGAATCCAGCAGGAAATTTTTGGAAATTATCAGGCAGTATGTTAAGGTGTCAGACTATAAAATTAACATACAAAAGTCAGTGGCATTCCTCTATGCAAATGCTAAATTGGAAGAAGAAGAAATCCAGAAATGAATTTCTTTTAACATGGCAACAAAAACAATAAAATATCTAGAGATAAACCTAAACAAAGAAGTAGAAGACTTGTATACTAAAAATTACGAGTCACTATTCAAGGAAATAGAAAAAGACACAAATAAGTAGAAATATATTCCATGTTCATGGGTTGGAAGAATTAACATCATTAAAATGAATATAGTACCCAGAGTCATATACAAATTTAATGCAATCCCCATCAAGATCTCAAGCACATTTTTAAGGAGAATAGAACAAAAGCTACAAATGTTTATCTGGAACCAGAAAAGACTAGAATTGCCAAAACAACCTTGAGAAGAAAGAACAGAACTAGAGACATCACACCCCCAGATCTCAAATTGTATTACAGGGTCACTGTCATCGAAACTGCTTGGTACTGGAACATGAATAGACACACTGACCAGTGGAATAGAACTGAGAACCCGGAAGTAAGCTCCCACACCTATGGACATCTAATCTTTGACAAAGATGCCCAGACAATTAAATGGGGAAAGCAGAGTCTCTTCAACAAATGGTGTTGGAAAAAATGGGTTGAAACCTGGAGAAGAATGAAACTGAACCACTATTCTAAGTGGATAAAAAACTTGGATGTTAGACCAGAAACTATCAGATACTTAGAGGAAAATATTGGCAGAACTCTTCTCCCCATAAATTTTAAAGATATCTTCAATGAGACAAATCCAATTACAAAGAAGACTAAGGCAAGCATAAACCTATGGGACTACATCAAATTAAAAAGCTTCTGCACAGCAAAAGAAACCACTACCCAAACCAAGAGACCCCTCACAGAGTGGGAGAAGATCTTTACATGCCATATACAAGACAAGAGATGACCAAAATATATAAAGAGCTTGCCAAACTCAACAACAAGAAAAAAAAAAAACCATCTGAAAATGGGGAGAGGACATGGACAGAATATTCACCACAGAAGAGATCCAAAAGGCTGAGAAACACATGAAAAAATGCTCCAAGTCTTTGATTGTCAGAGAAATGCAAATGAAGACAACAATGAGATACCACTTCACTCCTGGAAAATGTCAGACATCAGAAAAGGTAGCAGCAGCAAATGCTGGAGAGGCTGTGGGGCGAAAAGAACCCTCCTGCCCTGCTGGTGGGAATGTCAATTGGTCTAGCCTAAATGCCTACCAACAGATGACTGGCTAAAGAAGTTATGGATATATATTCCATGGCATATTATCCAGCAAACAAAAAGACAATCTTATGTCCTTTGGACAAAATGGTTGAAACGATGAAGATGATTATATTGAGTAAAAAAAGCAAAGAGGTGAAAGACACCTACCGATGGCTTCACTCACATCTGGAATCTAGAGAACTGACACACATGAACTTGCAACAAAAACAAAACAAAAACCAAAAGGCAAGCAAACTGTTTCTAAGACTTGTGAAAACAACAGTGGTTATCTTTGGGAGGTAAGAGGGTAGAAACACAGAACTTTGACAGTGAGTATGGCATGCAACTGTAGTCCTATCATCCTACGATCTTGTAACCCACTATAATCACAAAAAAAAAAAAAGGAAAAATTCAATGGTTTTAGGGATAGCTGAAAATAAAACATGAAATTAGAACATCACTTTACACCACATAGAGGTTAAATAAAAGGGGCTAAAGATTTATATACTACACCTAGGACTAGAAAGTGAATATAAAAAAAAATTACAGGCGATACATTCCAGAACAGAAACATAGGACACACATTTGGAGATTCAACTTCATGGGCAAGAAAAACCTGAAATATCAAATTAAAAGTCTTTTACACATGAAAAGAAATAATCACAAAAATACAAGAGACTTGTGAGAAGGCATTTTCATGTCATATGTCTGATAAGGAAATGATATTCAAAGCACACAATGAAATCATGCAACTCAAGAACAACAAAAAGAAGCAGCCCAACTAAAAAAAAAAAAAATCAAGCAAAATATCTGAACGTATGCTTCTTCAAAGAAGGCATACTGAAAATCCACAGACACATGACAAAAGAATTAACATCATTTTAATGAGTAAATACTCATTAAAATGAAAGTATATATCATTTTGCACTGGTGAGTATGACTTATATAAAAAAAAAAAAAAAAACTGGAAATGAGACCAAGTGAAGATATGGAGATGAAGGGACTCTTGACACACTGCTAGTAGGCATATAAACTGGTGAAGCGGCTATGAAAAATGGTATAGAGATACCTTAAAAAATAAAAATGGTAAAAATAAATAAATAAATAAATAAATAATTGGGGGTGCATGGGCAGTGGTGCACCTGACTGAGTGCATGTGTTACAATGCACAAGGACCTAGGTTCAAGCTCTCAATTCCTACCTTCAGGGAGAAAGCTTTGCAAACAAGTGGTGAAACAGTGTTGCAGGCATCTCTCTGTCTTTCTCACTCTCTGTCTCCCACTGCTCTCTCAATTTCTGTCCTATCAAAATTTAAAAAAGGGGGGGGGATGGTCATAGTGCTGGCACTGAGCCCCAGTGATGGTAGAAATTAAAAAAAAAAAGGAAGTGAGAAAAAAATCACTGGATGGCTTCAGTCATATGTAAAGTATAAATTTGACTAAAACAAATAAAAGCAGAGAAAAGTTGTGAGCCGTCCATTCATTCAGAACATTAACAAGAAAAATGAAACAACAAAAACAGGACCTTTGGAGCAAGTGGAATTCTTCTGTGCTCAACACAAAACCTGTTTTCTTGTTTTTAAGTCCAATTCAGGAAACAAATTTCATTAACAGCAACCAGCAAGCTCTTCAGACAGAAAAGTTCATTGCAAGAGTCAGTACTTACACCACCAGCAGTATTGTCAATAAATTAAACTCCACTATTGTACAACACAGGAAAAAGCAATGTTCCTTGTTTATCTTTGGCAGCTGTTTACTTTTAGCTCTGCTGTGGGAAAGAGAACTCAAACAATGCTAAGCTTTTCCTTAATGAGATCCTGATTAGACAGTCTGTGTACAGTGTACAAAAGAAGAACAAAGTTAAATTCATGGTCAGTCCCTTCACTACAAGACAAAACATTCAAGTTACTCCAGTTTGCCCTTAGTATAGAGAAAAAGCTGCTCTCATCAATGATCCCTCTTTTCACCAAGCACACCTAGGCCAATAACCCCTTTCTCATGCAATTACCTTAGCATTCCATCATCTGAGCTTGCCTTGCCTCCAATAAAGAGATGCACTTGATGGAATCTCAGCTTGTCAGCATTAGAGATGAACAGCAATACCACACAAAAGGACCAGGGATTCAGTGGCCAATCCCCACTCGCAGGGGGGAAACTTCACTAGTGGTGGAGCAGTGTTGCAGGTATCTGAATCTACCCTTTCATTTTCCCTCTTTTTCCTACTCTCTAACTGCATATGCATATCCACCCACAAGGAACTGTGGAGTCATGGAAAAAAAAAAAAGCACCGAGCCCCAGCAATAATACCAATACCAATAACAAAACAAAACAAACAAAAGGGAATTAATAGACTTCCCAAACAGGCACTGTAAAGACTGTCAGGCTACCCGGGAGGTGGTACAATGGATAAAGTGTTGGACTTGAAAGCATGAGGTACTAAGTTTGATCCCTGGCACTACATATGTCAGAATGATGCTCAAGTTTTCTCTATACCAATTTCCTCTCTCCCATGCTCTTATGATAATAAATAAATAAATCTTAAGAAAAAAAATGAATGCCAGAGATTTAATTCACAAATTTTTGACCTGAGTCTTATGATGATTTTTAAGGACTCAATAACACTACGGAATTTATACTTTTATTTATATTTCTGGAGTTTTGAGTATTTATTAAACTACCAATGGTGTTAGCTTCCATAATTTGGTTCATTAATTATTACATATATAGGAACATGAAGACTCAAGAAATTGTTCCTTTCCAGGGCCAGGTGGTGGCAGATGTAGTTCAGCGTAGCTGTTACAATGCGCAAGGACCCAGGTTCAATCCCCTAGTCCATACTTGCAAGGAGAAAGCTTCACTAGTGGTGAAACAGTGCTGTAGGTGTCTCTCTCCTTCTTTATATCCCCCTTCCTCTCAATTTCAGCCAGAAATTGAGAGGAAGGGAGAGACAGATGAAAAGAGAGACACCTACAACCCTGTTTCACCACTCATGAAGCTTTCCTCCCTGCAAGTGGGGACCAGGGGCTTGAAGCTGAGTCCTTGCATACTGTATTGTGTGCACTTGACCTGGCCCCTTAACTTGCCGTTATGAAAGAAATTCATTTTTGAAATTCTATTTTTAATTTATTTTTTTCTGCTAGGGTTATCACTGGGGCTGGTGCCTGCACTATGAACCTGACACTCTTGGTGGCCTTTTTTTTTTTTCTTTCTATAGACAGACACCCGCAGACCTGCTTCACCACTCCTGAAGTTTCCCCCTTGCAGATGGGAAGCAGGGCTTGAACCCACGACATTGTGTGGTAATGTATGCACTCAACGGGGTGCACCACATCACCCCCACTCCCCAAATATTCATTTTTACTGGTGTATTGGGCATTTGAGATGATGTCTTCAGTGTTTCCCACTTCTCATGTGTCTTTTTTTTTTTTTGGCAAGCCTCTAAAATCCACTTACAACATAGATCACTCTGCTGCCTATAAGTTTAGGAAAATGCATATCTGAAGTGCTATTAAACCTCCTAAAAGCTTCAACACTGAACACATTCACTCCATTAACTCAAATTCAGAGAGGCACCAAACCCAAGTAATAATTAATAAGTAGTACATACATATTTCCTTCTATGCCTCAGTTTCAAGCACAGAGGTCTAATCTTAGATCATGCCATTTTTAGGCCTTTATTGGAATGTATGAGAAAGGAATTATACCAAGATTTAAAAATGCTATTTAATGTTCATTTTTAAAATATTTTTAAAAAGTTATCTGGAACCAAGGTGGCAGTTCCACTTGTTAGAGCACAGAAATTGCATTCCTAAGACCCCAGAAGTCACAGGTTCAATCCCCGGAACCCTGAGTCTATATTTTTGTACCCCCTTCCTCAATCAATAAATATATAAATATTTTAAGTAGTTCTGTTAATATTTGTAATATAATCACAATGTCAAATGATATTTGCTTTATATTTAAAAGAAATCATTTTATGCCTAGCTGCAGTAAAATACAGTACATTTTATTTAGTGGGATGACATCTATTTTTCTTAAACAATGCTTGGAGATGACATTCTGGATAAAGTCTTGGGACTCTTAAGCATGAGATCCTGAGTTCATTCCCTAGCACAGAGTATTCCAGATTGATGCTTTGTTTTTCTTTCACTTTCCTTCTCCCCCTAAATAAATGAATGAAGCTTTAAAAACAAAGTAACAGCCCTCCACAAAAAGTATTTGTAAAGATTTAATCCTGTTTATAAGGCAGAGATGTCTCAGTAAGGTTAATAAGTCTAGTGGGTGAAAGCACTGTACAAGTTTTATGCAATCATTTTGTGCCTCGGCACAAAAACAGTAAAAACAGTATCAATAATATCTCCTCCATAGTAGGACTTTGCACTAAACACTTAGTAAGTATAATTAGGATAAGCATAATAGTATAACATTTTCTTGGTTATTGTCTCATTGATATAATGTGTCTAATTTTTCAAGTGTGTCCTTTGTTTTCTTGGTTATTGTCTCACTGATACAATGTGTCCAATTTTTCAAGTGTGTCCTTTGTTTTCTTGAGAAATGAGATGCTTTTACATGCTGATGATAGCCCACCAAACTTTTCTGTGTATTGTGCCCAATTTTCAACAGTCTAGTTACTAGACAAATTTCAGTGGAACAATATCAAGTAGTTTTGCTTCCATTCTTTATTTGGCTATCCATAAAGATATTAATAAATATTGTATTTGTTTAATAAATGTCCATCAGAGAAGTGGAAATATATGATCTATGTGAGTTCTTTCCACTGTTACTAATTAGCAATAGCACTGATTTCCCTGTTGCCACTCTGGAAGTAAAGCAGAAGGGTGAGAAAGAGTACACCACCAACATGGTCTTTTGTTTCTAGTAGTCTACTGAGAGATGAGTTAAAACAAATCATCTTATCTGAGGACTGCCTTTCCTCAGTGATTCTCTGTGGGAGCAAAAAGGTCCTACATATTCAGAATCCCATTGTTCCAACTACTAGGCTGTCAGAAAAGTCATGACATGCTTTTCTATTTTTCTATGCAAAAATGTATCATGAGTTTTTTGACAACCCAATACAGAGGACATTCTTTTTTTTACAATAAATCCCAAGTTCTTTTTTTAGTTATTAGTGTAGTCATTTTGATAACTGGTATTACAATACTAAGCTATCAAATTTAGTATGACATAACTCCAAATTCTTTAGTTTTCATATATGTGTGTGTTTATTTACTCTCCTAAATTTTGTCTCAGACTAATTGTGTAATTATTATGCAAATTATCCAAAGTCTGCATAGGAAAGGAAGTAGACAACTATTGCTGAGAGGAGCAAGTAGGAAAATAAGAGTGGATAAGCAAGGAAAGAAAATAGGGAGGGAATTGTGCAGAAAATGAGTCATACTGGAACATGTAGTAAGTTTTCTTCTTTGTCGAACAGGAAATGATCATTACAGAGCCTAGCTATAGGCAACCAACCTTTATAGTCTAAGGAGAGCACAAAACCTGTAGTGAATAACCCTGAATTAGCAATAGAACTTTAAAGCCCTTTATCTTGGCACAATTCCCTGGGAAGTCAATGTGGGGACCCATTGGCTATATGAACACCATTCTGTGCAATTTGATGCTTTTCATTTGGTAGAGTTTTGTTGCCAAGACTATTGAATCAAGTTACTGAAATGTTAGTGGATGTAAATTGTCTCATCTGTCACTTAGGCTGGCAAGAAATTTAAAGGGCATGCTTTCTACTGTGGGAAAAAATTTCCAATCTCTTTAGCCCATTATTTCATTATGTAATAAGCAGCATTTAAAACCCCATAAAAATGTTTATGTCAAATGTTTTCTGTATTTTGTCTTTGTGAGAAAACTGACTTTTTAACCACAAAACAGGGTTACTGGGACCTAGCTCCTCTCCTTATAATATATGTACACATTCGGGACTGGGTGGTGGTACACCTGGTTAAGTGCACAGGTTACAATGCACAGGGACCCGGGTCCAAACCCTGGTCCTCACCTCCAGGGGGGAAAGTTTTTTAAGTGGTGAAGCAGGGCTGCAGGTGTCTCTCTGTCTCTCTCCCTCTCTGTCTCCCCCTTCCCCTCTCCATTTCTGTCTGTATCCAACAAATAAAGAAAATAAAATTTTTAAAAACAAATAAAACATATAAACATCCTATATGAGAATTTCATTTTATATCACTTTTAAAATCTTTATTTATTGGATATAGACAGCCAGAAATCCAGAGGGGAGGAAAAGATAGGGAGGGAGAAAAGCAGAGACACCTGCAGCGCTGCTTCACCACTCTGAAAGCTTTCCCTTGCAGGTGAGGACCACGGGAGGGAGTTGGGGGGGGGGGGGGCGGACCCAGGTCCCTACCCACTGTAACATGTGCACTCAACCAGGTGCACCACCAGCCAGCCCCCTTTGTATCATTTTTATATCACTTTGTATCATTTTGTTCCCTTTTTAAAATTTGAGTACAACTTAACACCATTCTTAGACAAATGCCAAGTAAAAAGCAAATTAGTGATGATTTATAGAGAATGTAAACAAGGTTTAATGTTGGAAGAGAAAAGAGAGCACTTAATAATATTATACCTTCAGGTTTACTAATATACTAAATTAGCACAGGGAATGCAGATGGTTCACTTTTCTTAAAGAAGATATTATTAAAATAAACTTCCTTTTTTTCATCTAGACTGAAAATGCTTATTCAATTTCTTTGTCATTCTTCTGTGTCACAAAAATCACAGTAGAAGGATACCTGATATGGTGGAGGAATGGAATGGCCAAGATCATCAAGGGAATAAACAGCAAAGATGATAAAAATGTTCCATGCCTAAATGTCTAAAGAGTAGATATTCAACTCTGGTTGCACAGAGACTCTCCTGGGGAGCTTTTCAGCGTAACCAGGCCTGGGCCATAAGTCCTGAATACAAAATTTGGTTGAGGATTAGTCCTAAGAAACGGAGTTAGTTTGTAAAAGCTTTCCACATGCTTCAAGTGTAGAGCCAAGACAGAGAATCACTGGTCTATGAGAAGCATGCAGCATCAAAAATTTCAGCCGGGTAGTTATTAATTACAATATATTAACTGTTATATTTAAAACCTAAAACTAAACAACATAATTATCTTCAGAACAATTCAGTAGCATCATCTGCTATTTATTTTCCTATTGTCAGTATTACCCTTTGATTTTTTTTTAATTTCTTTATTGGGGACTTAATGTTTTACATTCGGTGGTAAATACAATAGTTTGTACATGCATAACATTTCCCAGTTTTCCATGTAGTAATACAACCCCTACTAGGTCCTCTGTCATCCTTTCTGGACCTGTATTCTTCCCCCCACCCACCCCAGAGTCTTTTACTTTGCTGCAGTCTGCTAACTCTAGTTCAGGTTCTACTTGTGTTTCTTCTTCTGATCTTGTTTTTCAACTTCTGCCTGAGAGTGAGATCATCCCATATTCATCCTTCTGTTTCTGACTTATTTCACTTAACATGATTTTTTCAAGCTCCATCTAAGATCAGCTGAAAACAGTGAAGTCACCAGTTTTTATAGCTGAGTAGTATTCCACTGTGTATACAGACCACAACTTGCTCAATCACTCATCTGTTGTTGGACACCTGGGTTGCTTCCAGGTTTTGGCTATTACAGATTGTGCTGCTAAGAACATATATGTACACAGATCTTTTTGGATGGGTGTGTTGGGTTCCTCAGGATATATCCCCAGTTGAGGAATAGCAGGGTCATAGGGCAGGTCCATTTCTAGCCTTCTGAGAGTTCTCCAGACTGTTCTCCACAGAGGCTGGACCAAATTACATTCCCACCAGCAGTGTAGGAGGGTTCCTTTGACCCCACAACCTCTCCAGCATTTGTTGCTGCTACCTTTTCTGGTGTATGACATTCTCACAGGAGTGAAGTGGTATCTCATTGTTGTCTTCATTTGCATTTCTCTAACAATCAAAGACTTGGAGCATTTTTTCATGTGTTTCTCGGCCTTTTGGATCTCTTCTGTGGTGAATATTCTGTCCATGTCCTCTCCCCATTTTCAGATGGGGTTATTTTTTTTCTTGTTGTTGAGTTTGGCAAGCTCTTTATATATTTTGGTCATTAGCCTCTTGTCTGATGTATGGCATGTAAAGATCTTCTCCCATTCTGTGAGGGGTCTCTTGGTTTGGGTAGTGGTTTCTTTTGCTGTACAGAAGCTTTTAAATTTGATGTAGTCCCATAGGTTTATGCTTGCCTTAGTCTTCTTTGTAATTGGATTTGTTTCATTGAAGATGTCTTTAAAATTTATGGGGATGAGAGTTCTGCCAATATTTTCCTCTAAGTATCTGATATATTCTAGTCTAACATTCAAGTCCTTGATAGACTTGGAATTTACTTTTGTATTTGGTGAAATACAGTGATTCAGTTTCATTCTTTTGCATGTTTCAACCCATTGTTTTCAACACCATTTGTTGAAGAGACTCTGCTTTCCCCATTTAATAGTCTGGGCACCTTTGTCAAAGATTAGATGTCCTGACACCTTACTGTATTGCCTGATGATATCCAAAAGATAAATGCTGGATTCCTTAGGTTTTTCTATGTATATTATCATGTCATCTGCATATAGGGAGAGGTTGACTTTTTCTCTTCCAATCGCTATGCCTTTAATTCCTTGCTCCTGCCTGATTGCTATGGCAAGAACTTCCAACACTATGTTGAATAGTAATGGTGATAGTGGGCATCCCTGTCTAGTACCCAATCTGAGGGGAATTGCTTCCAGTTTTTCACCATTGAGTATGATGTTGGCTATAGGTTTGCTATATTTAGGTTCCACTGTCTTCAGGAATTTTCCATCTATTCCCATTTTTTGTAGTGTTTTGGTCATGTTGTATTTTGTCAAAGGCTTTCTCTGCATCTATTGATATGACCATGTGGTTTTTGATCTTGCTTTTGTTGATGTGGTGGATCACATTGATTGATTTATGTATATTAAGCCAACCTTGTATCCCTGGGATAAGCCCCACTTGGTCATGATGAACAATCTTTTAATAGACTGCTGTTATCTGGTTGGCTAGAATTTTTTTTCAATATTTTTGCATCTATGTTCATCAAAGATATTGGTCTGTAGCTTTCTTTTTTGGTTGTGTCCCTGTCTGCTTTTGGTATCAAAGTGATATTGGCTTCATAGAAGCAGGAGGGGAGTATTACAGTGTCTTAAATCTTATGGAAGACTTTTAAAAGTAGAGGTAATAGTTCTTTTTTAAACGTTTTGTAGAATTCATTTGTAAAACCATCTGGTCCAGGACTTTTATTTTTGGGAAGATTTTTGATAACTGTTTCAATTTCATTAGCAGTGATGGGCCTATTCATGTTATCTAGTTCCTCTTTACTTAATTTTGGGAGTTCATAGGTATCTAGGAAATCATCCATTTCTTCCAGGTTCTCTAGCTTGGTGGCATATAGTTGTTCATAGAAGTCTTGCATAATATGCTGAATTTCTGTGGTGTCTGTTGTGATATATACTCTTTCATTTATGATTCGATTTATTTGGGTCTTCTCCCTTTTTTGTTTTGTGAGTTTGGCTAAAGGTTTGTCGATTTTGTTCACTCTTTCAAAGAACCAACATTTACTTTCGTTAATCTTTTGTATGGCTTTCTTATTTTCAATGTTATTGATTTCTGCCCTAACTTTAGTGATTTCTGTCCTTCTGGTTGCTTTAGGGTTCCTTTATTCTTCTTCTTCTAGGTCTTTAAGATGTGCAATCAGGCTGTTTATTTGTAATTTTTCTTATTTCCTAATGTGTGCTTGTATGGCTATGAACTTCCCTCTCAGTATTGCCTTATCTATGTTCCAAATATTTTGATAGCTTGTGTCTTCATTTTCATTGAACTCTTGAAACATTTTGATTTCTTCCTTTATTTCCTCTTTGACCCAGTAATTGTTAAGGAATGTACTGTTGAGCTTCCACATTTTGGGACTATTGCTAATCTTTTGCTGATTGTTAAGTGTTAGTTTAATTCCACTGTGGTCTGAGAAGTTGTTTGGGATGATTTCAATGCTCTTGAATTTGCTGATGCTGTCTTTGTGGCCTAACATATGGTCTATCCTTGAGAATGGCCATGTGGACTTGAGTAGAATGTGTATTCCAGTTTCTTGGCATGAATGACTCTGAAAATGTCCAATAGTTCTAGTTTATCTATCTCCTCATTTAGCAACCTCATGTCTTTATTGATTCTTTTGCCTGGAGGAGCTGTCAAGTTGAGAAAGTGGGGTGTTGAAGTCCCGTACTATGACTGTATTGCTGTTAATACATTGCTGTAGCTCTTTCAGTAGATGTTTGATGTATTTAGATGGCTTCTCATTGGGTGCATAAATGTTAATAATTGTTAAGTCCTCTTGATTGACTGATCCTCTGAGCATTAAGTAGTGTCCATCCCTATCTTTTTAAATTTTATTTATTTTAAAGTCTATTGTATCAGTTATGATAATAGTTGTTCCTGCCATATTTTGTTGGCCATTGGCTTGTATGATAGTTTTCCATCCTTTCACTTTGAGCCTGTTTTTGTCTTGTTGTGTTTGGTGGGTTTCCTGTATACAGCATATTGTTGGGTTGTGTTTTCTGATCCATCTTCCTACTCTGTGCCTTTTAATAGGTGAATTCAGGCCACTGACATTAATATCAAAGATTGAAGATATTTAACCATATCAAAGATTGAAGATATTTAAAACATTCTTGTGGATTTTTAGAGTGTTCTTATATAATGCATATTTATGGTGGTCTGACTGTTTACTGGGGACCTTTCAGAATTTCTTTCAGGGCAGGCTTGGTGATAGTTGATTCTTTCAACTGTTGCTTGTCTAAGGAGGTTTTTATGCCTCCATCTAGTCTGAATGACAGTCTAGCCTAGTCCCTTACTTTGCTTTTAATTAATTAATTAATCAATTAATTTTGCCTCCAGGGTTATTGCTGGGGCTCAGTGCCCACACCATGAATCCACTGCTCCTGGAGGCCATTTCCTCCATTTTGTTGCCCTTGTTGTGGTTGTTATTGTTGTTGTCTGTTGTTGGTGGTGGTGGTGGTTAGGACAGAGAGAAAATGAGAGAGATGGGGAAGTCAGAGATAGGGAGAGAAAGACAGACATCTGCAGACCTGCCTCACTGCTTGTGTGGCGACCCCCCCACAGGTGGGGAGTCATGGGCTCGAACTGGGATCCTCAAGCAGAGTTCCCCGCGCTTTGTGACATGAGCACTTAACCTGCTGCACTACTGCCCTGCTCCCTAAGTTTTTTTTTATATTTATTTTATTTATTTATTCCCTTTTGTTGCCCTTGTTGTTTTTTATTGTAGTTATTATTGTTGTTGTCGTTGTTGGATAGGACAGAGAGAAATGGAGAGAGGAGGGGAAAACAGAGAGGAGGAGAGAAGGATAGACACCTGCAGACCTGCTTCACCACCTGTGAAGCGACTCCCCTGCAGGTGGGGAGCCGGGGTTCGAACCGGGATCCTTATGCCGGTCCTTGTGCTTTGCGCCACCTGCGGTTAACCCTCTGCGCTACAGCGCGACTCCCAGTTTTTGTTTTTGTTTTTTAAGTAACTTTTATTTTCATCACTGGGGCTTCATCACTCCAGGTTGATTTTTTTACATAGAAACCAAGAGACAGAGATACTGAGGGAGACAGAACAAGATACCACAACACTGGAACTTTCTTTAGTGCACATGACAAAGCAGAAACATTATGTGAGTCATCTTGCCAGTCCAGAAATTGTTTTAACAGTCTTGCACATGGGTCTAAGAGGAACCACTGCTAGAACTCTGGATTTGCTTCCCACTAATCCTCATTTGTAGCTTGGGTATCCCCCAAAATGTGCAAGACATTTTTAGTACTATGGGTGAGAATTCATGAATGAGTGAGAATATGATAGTTACTAAACCTGAAATAGTTCAGGGATGTTTTCCTTAACTCAAAAACCAAAAGTAGGAGGGAATATATGCCTTAAAATATGTAACAACAACTGTACTTATGAAACAGATCTTTGCTTTCAATTCCATTCCCATTTCTGCAGATAAGATCTTTTTTTTTTTTTTTTTTACAGGGTTAGGGAGATAGCAAAATGGTTATGCAGAAAGACTTTCATGCTTGAGGCACCAAAGATCCTAGGTTCAATCTTCAGCACCATGGTAAGACAGAAGACAGAGAGAGCTGAGCAATGTTCTGGTGAAACACCAAACAAAAAACTTTTTCCTTTTTTCTTCATGGTCTTTTGCAAGGATGATTCTACAGCTTTGAGCCATCTTTTCATTCAAATAATGAAAGAGACAAGATACAGGGTGTTGGAGCACTTTGCATGTAGTGACTGGGCTAGAAGGTGGGTTATTCACATGGTAATGCTGGCACCCAGACCCCACAACTGCTTGGCTTTCTAGTCTTTTCATCTAAGAGCTTGAGAACTTGTTTGGAGGTTCCTGCAGGAGAGTGTAGCTACTCATATACTCTCGACTGAAGACCAGACCATCTCTATTCGGGGAAGGAGGTCCTCTTCCACCCAGAGCACAGCTTCGGAAAGGATGCACATGGAGCGGTGAGGGAGGAAGGGGACATCCATCCGCCTAGCCAGCCAGATATCAGCGGAATCAACCCTCACTGCATCAGTGGGGTGATAGATGTCGCAGTCAGATCACCTTTACTTTCTCTTCTAAAATCTTAATCCCCACACAATCATCATCTCCACAGATTAAGACTTTTCACCTGGGCCATGGTATCTCACTGCTTATTCAGCCAATAATGGTTAGAGATGAATGTTCATGCTCACAGTATGTAGTACTGCATTTAACTAATAACCTGATACTACACCAGAGTAGTTTTGATAAAAAGGACATTTTAAAGATTTGAATAATGGTTTTATTAAGTTCAAAATATAAAATAGCCTAATATAGAAAAAGCTTCGCTGCTTATGTATCCATTCTCTGTAAAAGTCTTATGTTTATCTTATTAATGATCTTCAGTTGGGGGAAAAGAAATAATTTCTAATTTCATTCATACAAAAAGAACTGAGATAACAGAGGTCTGAAAAGCTTACAGAAATATGGACTGTAATATGGACTGTGTGGTGGTGCACTTAGTTGAGAGCACATGTTACCAAGCACAAGGAGCTGGGTTCAAGTCCCTGGTCCCCACCTGTGGTGGGACAGGGTGTGTGTATGGGGGGGGGGGGCTTCATGATTAGTGAAGTAGTGCTGCAGATGTCTCTCTACTTCTCTATTATCCCTCCCTCGCAATTTCTCTGTCTCTGAAATTATATATATATGGCCTCCAGTGTTATTGCTGGGGCTCGGTACCTACACTACAAATCCACTGCTCTTGGAGGCCATTTGTTCCATTGTTGTTCTTGCTGTTATTTTGTTGTTGCTGCTGTTGTTGTTGGATAAGACAGAGAGAAACCGAAAGAGAAGGGGAAGACAGAGATGGGGAGAGAAAGACAGACAGCTGCAGATCTGCTTCACTGATTGTGAAGGGACTCCTCTACAGGTGGGGAGCCGGGGGCTCAAACCAGGAACCTTGCGCTAGTTCTTGTGCTTCGCACTATGTGTGCTTAACCTGATGCACCACTGCCTGGCCCCCAATGAGATATATATTTTTTAATTACAGAAATCCTAGGGCTGGCAAAACAGATGATTCATATAGTGTGCTACTGTGCGATGGGTGTGACCCTGGCTCAAACCCTGAAGGAACAGGGTCATACTCCCTGTTCCTGTTGGTATAGTCACACTCCTCTTCTTTGCCTTTCTGTCTTTTCTGAGTCTATCTAAAAATATTGCAGAAATACTGAAAGAGTCCTCCCAGAGTCCTCCCAGAAAAGCAATGGTGGGCGGAGTGATAGCAAACATACATGATCCCAAATCTTCTCCTATAAAAGAGAAGTATCTATATATATATATTCCTGATCCTATACTTCCATTAAAAGTTCCAAAATTGCACATCTAAATTTGGTTATTTTTAGCTTTTTGTCTCCTTTTAATGCAATATCTGAAAATAGCAATATAGGCTAAAACTGTAACTTGTAAACTTGTTGGAACAAATCCAGTCCCCTCTTTTAAGTAAAACTGAATTACTGTATTCATCTCCCTAAAATTGTTTCCCCACAAGTAATCAAGCTTATCTGCCACCCATTTTTAGTTGCTCATTAAGTGGGAGGTGGGGTTTCATAATCCCACACAGTGGAAACACTTGAAAGATTTATGAGCCTATAAATGGATGTTAGCCACTTCAAGAAAACACAGGCCAAACCAAATTCTTAGCTGTCTGCATTTAGCCCTGATTACAGGGGTTACACAAATAAGAACTCAGATGTAACTAGAACTCAGAAAACTGCTTGAAGCTTTTCCTTTTCACAATCATAAAGCTGAATGAAAACTGAATCAAGACTCTCAAAGTTTTATTATTATTATTATTTTCATGACAGCAAAAAGAAATCAATAGTTTAAAAAAAAAGTTCTGAAGAATCACAGGCCATTTATAATTAAAATATTCAGTTTCACCAATATTAGTTTTATTGGTTCTTTACATCTAGGTTCTATAGATACTGTAAAAGTAGTCTCATATACCTAAACTTCGACATGATTTAGCAGAAATATGCTCTCTTGGCTTTAAACTCTACTGGAAAAGATCTGTTATAGGTCACAGAGGGCACCAATACGTACACTGACAGAATGAGGTCAAATGAGTCTAGGAAAGAGGTGATTATACTCTTTGGTTAAAAACATAACTCTTTTGAGAATCTTGACTATTTTATTACCTTCCTATTCTTTTTTTTTTTTTTTTTTTTTGCAATTGTTTTGAATTCCATGACCTGCCAACTTCATGTTTGATTTTAGAATCTCTGTCATTATATTTACACCCTCAATTTCTACCTTTCTTGATTAAAGAGCACACTCAGAATAGTGCTGATTCTCACAGGTAGAGAAAATGATCCTTTCCATTGATATATGTTATCTTTGCTCAATGAAGGATCGCTATCTGAATTCCAAATGTTTTGTCTGTTTCTGATACAGGTAGAATTTTGCCACCTACCTAGACACCACCTATATTAGAAGAAAAAAAAAATCAGTGTTGCCTTAGGATGTTCCAAAAAGCCGGCATAAGGATCATGACAGGTTTGTGTTTCATGAGATGTAATGACTTTGGGGTATAGCCACACTAAATATACCTGCTGTTAACCTTTGGAAGAGCCCATGTATTTGTACTAACCTCTGTTTTGCATTTTCTTTGTGGTGGTGAAGATTCTCACAAAAGCTGATGAGGACTGTTTCATACAGGAAATGTGAAAGATAACCAACTTTTATCTTGGTTCTCTGTTGGCTTAATTAGGACTTTGATTCCTTTTCATGGAATCAAAACTTATTAGTCTCAGCTTTGATTTCCTCGCCGAATATAAATAAAGCTGAGTTCATTAAACCATGTAATCTGTTCTCAGACACTCAAATTGGATTTCATATAGTTAACTTTGTAAATCCAGCATAGTAAGGAAATGGAGAGAAAAATAATAGCATTATAAGAAAGACAGTAGGACCCAGAAGTCATATCTTAGTAGTAAGTGAAACTGACAACCTCGGGCCATTTTTTAATTATAGCTCTAAAAAATGGGTCATGACAGATATAACTGACATTTTAAAATAAGACAAATATTAGGTTAAATAAAATGTCTTCCTTCTGTGGGAAGTACATCTGTTTTGCCAACTGTGTGGCCTGGGTTTAAGCCCAGCCCCAGTGTACTGTAGAAAAAAACCATGGCAATGCATCTTTCCCTCTGTTTCTCTCCTTCAGTCTGAAAAAGTCAGGCTGTTAAAGCCTCTTTCATGATAAAAAAAAATTATTCTTTTCCTTCTGCAACTGAAAGTCCTGGCAATAAATTATATATCTGATTTGTTCATCTTACAATATTTGTTTTAAATTTATATAAAAATAAGAAAAATATATGTAAATGTCAAAACAAATACCATAAGAAATAACTTGTACCCAAAGTCAGTAATTCTTAAATATTCTGGAGCTTTGGATGTCAAGAGAAAGTCAAGTACTGGATTTAATATCCAGTAAAATATCTTTGTGCATGATGTCTCATCTTAGTGTCCTAATTTCTGTCAAAGTCTTGTGTCTTCCAAGTTGAAATGCCCACACACACCTTAGCTTCAAGCTTCCTGACAGACATGTATGATGACAATGGGTCTTTCACACATGCTTAGCTCTGTCTCACAGTCTGCAAATGCCAGGATGAATTCCAGCCAATGGCGTGATGGAAAGAACACAAACTCAGTCCAGAGTCAAAGTCCTGACTGTCATTCCCTACTTATAAAATGTGGTTCAAGACACTAACGGCCTGTGAGCTCTATTCATTTTCCCCATCAAGCTCTATTCTTTATTTGAAATTTAATGTACTTACAATTCATCTTTTTGGTGGAGAGAACTAGGTGAAATGACGTAAAAGTTGTTTCTAAAATGAGAAACTGTATTCAAATGGAAGTGGCCTGGCAAGCTCTAGTTTCTGTGATCAGGTTATTATGCAATGCAGGTCAGCGAATATGTCAGTACTAAGAATGTCACATAGTTTTGAGGGCTGAGAATGGAACTGGACACATGTTGGATTCCTGTTCCCACTCCTTGGGAAGAAGGCCAGTATACAAAAGCACACACCCATGGAAGCTTGACAAGAATGATTACTGGGTCCTGCCCAGAAATGTCGTAAACCACCTAATATTATACAGAGAGTAGCATCACATGAAATATATAGGGAAGAAAATATAAATGTCCTTCTGTAACTCTAAGCCATAAAATTATAATTGGAAACATTATATTTATATCTATTCAAATTTCTTTTAAACATGATAAAATCTAGTCACCAAGACTTGGGCAGAACATATGATCTGATAAGAATTTGAAAGGCCCAGCAGTTACTTAAATAATACTTATATAAGAAATCATAAAAAGAAAGAAAGAAAGAGAGAAAGAAAGAAAGGAAGAAAAGAAAGAGAGAAAAGAAAGCACCAAAGACCTGAGAGTGAGACAGGGAGTAAGAAACAGATGAATGAGAAAATTCTCCAAGAGAGAAGAATTATATTTCTCTCACATATGCTTAAGTAAACAATGTGATTCTCAGAAGTTCTAATAAAGAATTACACATACTCATTTTTAAAATCCATCCACATGGACGAACATATTTTCACCAAAAACTTTATTTGGATGAAATCTATCACTAAAAATCAGAACTATATAAAGAGAGAAAGAATAATAAAGCAGTTTTCTAATAATCTGATCCCTATATGGCAATATAACTATTTTTTCCAAAGAGAGAAATATAACCTACATAAGTCACATAGTATTGTCACTCAAGAGTGTAGAAGTTCAGTATAAAAATTGGTATCACTTTTCAACAAAGGATGATATGCTCATCACACAGTAAAACTACTTGAAGGAATTATTACAAGTATTCTAGCAACATCAGAGGAAAGAAGACAACAAAGAGGCCGCTGCTGTTTCCCTAACATTTCCTAACTTCTTTTTTTATATTTATTTATTCCCTTTTGTTGCCCTTTTTTATTGTTATAGTTATTACTGTTGTTATTGCTGTCATTGTTGGATAGGACAGAGAGAAATGAAGGGAGGAGGGGAAGACAGAGATGAGGAGAGAAAGACAGACACCTGCAGACCTGCTTCACCGCTTGTGTAGCGACTTCCCTGCAGGTGGGGAGCCGGGGGCTCGAACTGGGATCCTTTTGTCGGTCCTTGAGCTTTGCGCCACATGCACTTAACCCGCTGCACAACCGCTCAACTCCCCATTTCCTAACTTCTACGCCTGCGCTCATGCAGATTTTTTTTACATAATGTTATGTTATACTGACATACTACATTATGTGATACAATTATGTAACAGACAGATTCTGGTGGTCTTCCCAGCATTTATTCCTTCCTCTCTCGGGGCACAGCCCTTCTAAATTTCCACTGAAATTCATGTGATTTTAACTACAGATGACCTCAGTCTTCTTTGCTTTAAGAATGGACATATCGCCTGAACCATCAATGATATATATCTACTCCTCTCTCCACAGGGGTAAACTAAGGAGTGGACACTGGCTCTACAATGTGAGTGAAACTTCTATTTTGGACCTCTACTGGAGTTTTTGGAAAGAGAACAATCTCTTTCACCTGCACTGGTAAAGAACCTGAATCCATCAGCTACCATGTTGCCATCTTGGGAGAACAATGTTTTCCTGCTGAAATGACTGTCAGATTGCTACGATGTCTGCTCAGTTGACACTGGTGAAAGTCATAGTGCTGTAACATTTGGAACCCCTTCTAGCAATGCCTGAAGCTGGTCATTTGCAATCATCGTAATACACGTTAAGGATGATATCATGCCAGTTTGTACTGGGTTTCTGTCATTTATATTGAAACAGATTCTGAATAACATACTTTTTCTAGATAAAATGTAAGACATGGTATAAATGTGTTTTAGGCCACAGACTTTGAAAGGACTCTTAATATGACTGTTAAACAAAATTACTTTAAACTAGTGCTTCAGTTTATTTGTATGAATGCTAAGTTTCATTTTCTATTATATTCTTTCACATATTTATTTCTTTTTACTTGGGTGTGAAGCATATAAAATTTCACTACTTCTTGGCTACTTATTCACTCACTCAGGAAGAGGAAGGAGAGAGATATAAATAAAGAGAGAAACAGAGAGAGATGGAGGGAAGAGAGAGAGAAGCACCACACAAACAGAAGCAGTTTCGTTGTAGTTCCCAGGCTTGATTTAGCCATGCACACGACAAGGTACAGAGATACAGGGTGTTCCCTGCTGTCTGGTCACACACTTTCTGTTCAGTTAATTTAATGCAAATATGAGATACAAAATGCAGCGTGTCTGAAACTTTTATAAGGCTAAAGGTTACCTTTCACACTGAAGAACCCTAAGCAAACTCCACTTGAGGTCAAGATACAGAATAACGCAAATCCCAACATCTCTTTCAACACCTCTCTTGGACAGACTTTTCCGAAACCACCATCCTACTGTGCAGCTATGCAAATCTCCCATATCCAGTTTACTCAGGGCACTGTCAACGAAACCTCCGTCCAGGTCCTAGGACAGCAGAGGAAACTATTCCAGAAACCCAGCTGGCTATTAGAACTGTCTGGAACTTCAATTAACTCACAGTACTTCAAGAGGGCCAGCTGGAGATTGTATTTCAGGAAAACTACTTGGGACAAGGTCAGAAGGGGGAGGAGATGCTCAGAAGTTTGCAGAAAAGGTTTCCCTCCTCTTTTCAGGAGCTCTGATTGGTCTTTGAATGCTGCTTTGTTTTTCTAAGTAAACAAGGAAACCCTGATAGGTACTTTTTTGTTAGTCTGTTTATCAAGTAGTACATGAGTCAGTACAAGGATGTAGTGCAGATTATAAATACTCTCAATAAAAGTAATTTGTTTCCCAATATCTTTCAGAATCTGATATATATGTATATACATATATACATATATATATATATATATATATATATATATGTCTTAAAACATATATTTCTATTAGCACTTTAGTTATACTGACTTTAGGAAGTAGTTACTGTCCTTCTAGGCCTACTGTTTTCAAACTGTAATTTGTACAGGAAACTTCTGAGTATCTCCTCAAAATGTAGACCCGCCCCCCCAACACCTACCGCAAACTTGAAGAATCACAATTTCTATAATTAAAATCTAGGAATCATAATTTTTAACTGGCACAAGGCATTTAAGTACTATGCCTTGAGAAACATTATCCTGGGGCTAAGTTCCCATCCAAGGGACACAAAGCCATTTGTATTCTCTAAATTTAAGTGACAAGCACACATCACTGATGCCATGTGTCCAATCCAACGTGAATCCTATTTAGCAATACCCTTAGAATAGAAAAAGAATATTAATATTTCTCTAACTGGTTATTCTGTTTGCAGTCACCCCTATGTTCAGGCCATGGGAGGATAAAGTGTTCCTGACTGAAGTGGCAACACGATATAAACAAGCAAGTCCAGTCCTCCTTCAGGCCGCAAACCAAAAGACATTTCCCAACCCTTCGTGGATGGGTCCATTGACATACTTAACTTGAAAACTGCACATGTCTTTCGGTGTTTGCTTTCTTTTCTTATTTTCACATGAACTTATGTTACCTAGTCAACCAATACTAAAAGAGTGAACAACATCCCTTAATAAAAAAAAAAAAAAAAGTTTAGGACATAGAAAATGTTGGCATGGGGGTTGGGCGATGGCGCAGTGGGTTGAGCGCATGTGGCGCAAAGCGCAGGGACCGGCGTAAGGATCCCGGTTGGAGCCCCCGGCTCCCCACCTGCAGGGGAGTCGCTTCACAGGCGGTGAAGCAGGTCTGCAGGTGTCTATCTTTCTCTCCCCTTCTCTATCTTACCCTCCTCTCTCCATTTCTCTCTGTCCTATACAACAACGAATTATGTCAACAAGGGCAATAATAATGATCACAACAAAGCTACAACGAGGGCAACAAAAGGGGGGGGGGGGAAGGCCTCCAGGAGCGGTGGATTCATGGTGCAGGCACCGAGCCCAGCAGTAACCCTGGAGGAGGAAACAAAAAAAAAAGAAAATGTTGGCATAGCAAATTAGACTTTGTAAATAACATATGTCTATTTTGAATGCCAGTTGTAGCAAATCGTGCTTAAAATATGTAAATATAGTTTTTGGGGTGTGTGTGTGTGTGTGTGTGTGTGTGTGTGTGTGTGTGTGTGTGTGTGTGTGTACTATAAGGAACCTCTGAAACCAATAGGATTTCAGTCTGAAAAATGGTTCTTCCACACTGAAACTCCTCTGGTTCTGGGTGGGGGTAGATAAAGAAACGCTCCTGGGGGGTTGGGCGGTAATGCAGCAGGTTAAGGGCATGTGGCACAAAGAGCAAGGACCAGTGTTAAGGATCCCAGTTCAAGTCCCCGGCTCCCCACCTATAGGGGAGTCACTTCACAGGCAGTGAAGCAGGTCTGCAGGTGTCTGTCTTTCTCTCCCCCTCTCTGTCTTGCCCTCCTCTTTCCATTTCTTTCTGTACTTTCCAACAATGACATCAATAAAAATAACCACAACAACAATAAAAACGACAAGGGCAACAAAAGGGAAAATAAATTTTAAAAAATCTTAAGAAAAGAAAGAAAGAAACAAAACGCTCCTGCCCGAGGCTCCACCATAAGCCATAAGCCTGAGTTGCTAAGCAGGGCTCTGGTAAAAAAAATAAAAAATAAAGAAAAGAAAAGAAAAGAAAAAGTAACTCATTATCTCAACATTTCTAGATTTTATAATTATAAGACAACTTTGCAAGGGGCTGGACAGTAGTGCAGTGGGTTAAGCACACATGGCAGGATCCTGGTTGGAACCCGGGGGGGGGGGGTTGCTTTACAAGCAGTAAAGTAGATCTGCAGGTGTCTCTCTTTTGTTCCCCCTCTCTGTGTTCCCCTCCTCTCCTGATTTCTCTGTCCTATCCAACGACAACAGTAATAACAACAACAATAACAACAAGGGCAACTAGGGAATCAAAAACAGGGAGAAAAATAAGACAGCTTTGATTGATGTCAAAGTTCTTCTTCTTCCATTCTGTGTTAGTAGGTGGTACACACTGTACGTGTACCACAAAATTTTAGTCTTTCATTCTTTTTAAGTTTTATTTATTTATTATGAGAGAGAGAGAATGAGAAAGGATGGAGGGGCAGAGAGAATGGATCAGAGCACTGCTCGGCTCTGACATAAAGTAGTTCCTGAGATTGAACTGGTGGCCTATGGAATCTCAGGCATGCAAGCTGGTGCTCTATAGTTAGTTATCTACTCCACCTGCTCCTGCTCCAGCCACTCAGCCTTTAATGAGCACTTACATTTCTTTCATTATATATATATATATATATATATATATATATATATATATATGAATAAGCCTTTAATTGATTGAGTTGCATCACACCTTGTTTTAATGACAACAAAAATACTACTTTTTGCGTGTTCAAAAATGATCACTAATCATCTTTTGGTACTTGCTATTGTACAGTGGGGAAGTGCTCTCAGAATTTATTAGACCCTGGAAGGTTCTTGCTCTTACACACACCAGCCACCCCCTTAGCTCTTAACTCTAGCAAGCTTCAAACTTGTTTACACGCACAAATGCAGAGACAAAGCACCACATGTGCATTTAAACTTGGGACCCAGGTGTCAGTCAGTCTGTCTGTCTGTCTGTCTCTCTCTCTCTCTCTCTCTCTCTCTCTCTCTCTCCCTCTCTCGGCTTCTTTTGCTATCTCATTTCCTTATGTTTAGCAATGATACAAGAGAAAACAACCTCTGGATTCTGGAGGCTTGTAGTCCATGAAAGTTATCCTATACACTCTGAGATCATCAGTTAAGAAGGCAGCCACAAATTTTATAATCCTTTTTAATTTTATAATCCTTCTAGGATTTATATTGAATGTGGCAAATGATGAGTTTAGATAACAGCTGTGATTCACTTCAACTTGAAGAGCTAAACTGAGTTAAATTAATATGGAATAGGGAGCCAGGCGGTAGCACACCTGTTTAAACACACTCATTAAAGTGTGCAAGGACCCCGGTTCAAGCCCCTGGTCCCCACCTGCAGGGGGTAAGTTTCACAAGTGATGAAACAGGTCTGCAGATGTCTCTCTGTCTCTTTACCTTTCTATCACTCTCCCTTCTCAATTTCTCTCTGTCTCTTTCCAATAATAAATAAAATAAATCAAAATATTTATTAAAAAATTAATATGTTATAAAAGACAATGTAACCAGAGAAGAGAAAACTACTGCAGAAGGATAGAGGAAGGAGATAACATACTGTATGAAGGGGAGTTAAATGTTTTCTAACTAGACTGAAACCAATGAAATGTCTGATTGTTAAAGACCAAACTGAAAAGACATCCAGGAATACTCAAAGGCGGGACAAGGGAAATAACATTTTATTTAGGAAGAAGTCAGAAACAGGGCACCAGGACAAGAGCAGCAGGGGAAGGTGGGCCATCTTGGACCCAATGTAAGGTAAAACTGAAGGGAAGCAGCAGGAGACTAAGTATTCATCCATCCACTCATTCAATCATTCATTCACTCACTCACTCATTCATTCATTCATTGTATTCTGATAGTACAAACCATACATTTAAGCATTAGTCTTGAGAATGGGAAGCAAAGGTCAAATGTCAGCCAGTACACTGTGAAGAAATAATTAAAAAGAAGGAAGAATTTTATTAGATGCGAAGAATGGAGGGTAGAGAATGAAGTCAAGATACATTTAGATGCCAAGGAGGATTCTCAGAAATGAAGAGAAGTATGGTTCATTTCCCAAGGAGAAAAATGCTTTACCTTAAATGGGCAAATCAGTTAATTGCCACTACTATCAATGCAGTGCAATTCCAAGCAAAAGCGGTCTTGTTTATTCAGTGTGAAACAGTATCTGCTAGCAACACTTTTTTTTCCTCTTGCCTTATCAAATCTACCCCGGAAAAGTCTTTGTGAATACAAAACATGAGCCCCTATGTTATAAATGTTAAACTTCCAATGATAGGACAAGGAAAAAAAGAGAATTCAATACTCACCATTTTCTTGCTCTACAGATAAAAATTTACTACTGTACCAAGATATACAGAGGGTCCATAAAAAGAAGACTTGGAACACAATATTTTAAATTGAAATGATGGAAATGTGGAGTCAGATCTACGAGGATTTTAGGCAGTAGTTTTCTTTTTTAAATTTTTTAAAATATTTATTTATTTTTCCCTTTTGTTGCCTTTGCTGTTTAACATTGTTGTGGTTATTGATGTCGTTTTTGGATAGGACAGAGAGAAATGGAGAGAGGAGGGGAAGGCAAAGAGGGGGAGAGAAAGACATACACCTGCAGGCCTGCTTCACTGCCTGTGAAGCGACTCCTCTGCAGGTGGGAAGCTGGGAGCTCGAACCGGGATCCTTATGCCAGTCCTTGAGCTTTGCGCCACCTGCACTTAACCCGCTGTGACACCACCCAACTCCCCTCTCTTTTTTTTAAGGTGATGATAACTAAGTAAGGATACTGTGGATGAAAATGAAATTGGCATAGAATTAAAAAGAGAAACTAGTTCTATAAGTCAGGAAAGACTCTGAAGTGATATTCTTAATTATAAAAATATTCAAATTAAATTTCTCTTTATTATAAATAGTAAGATATTTTTTACTGAAAATTCAAACATAAAGTAACACAGAGCTAAATTTGGCAAGTTTTCCATCCACAAAGGTTAAGGTATCACATTTTTGAGCCTTAAACTTTTTTTTTTTTAATGTAAGTAGTAAAGTAAGTTTCCGATAAACACTATAAGAAGAAAGGAAAACTGAGAAAGAGAGATAGCATAATGGTTATGCAAAGAGACTCTTATGCCTGAGGCTCCAAAGTCCCAGGTTCAATCTTCAGCACCACTATAAGCCAAAGCTGAGCAGTGCCAACGCCCATGTTCATCGGGGAAACAATTACAGCAACCAGACTTTCCACCTTCTGCACCCAATAATGACCCTGGGGGGATAAAGAATAGGAAAGCTATCAGGGGAGGGGATGGGATACAGAGTTCTGGTAGTAGTAATTGTGTGGAGTTGTACCCGTCTTATCCTATGGTATTTGGCAGTATTTCCTTTTCATAAATAAAAAAATTTGTAAAGTTTTTAAAACACAGACTGAGTATTTTTAATATATAGGCTGTGTATATGCGGACTCTCTCAAAAGCCTAGACCAAGTAGATCAGAAGCAACCAATGGCACAGCTATATACAAGATACTGGGTACTATACAGCAAACCCTAACAAAAGGACTTTTTAAAGTTAACCCAATTACCAAATAATATGATGATAACATTAACTGTCTTTTTGAACCCTAAGACAATAGGAACCTCACATTTCCACTATAGAGCCTGTATTTCCCCCAGTCCTGGAACCTTAGGATAGGGCCCACTTTCCCGCATGCCTCTCCCAACCCATATCAAATAATATTGCATCTGCTGATCTCAACCTAGTCAACGCAACGATTGCCACCTCAACATGCTTCACTTCAGACTGTGTCCAGAGACTTCACGTGTGGAATGACAACCCTTCAGCTTCATTACTCAGGTGAGACCTTTCCTTTCATAGTATTCTCTAATTCCATCCCAGGTGGTTCACTTTCTAACAAAGTCTCAAAACCTAGATATAGACCAGGTTCTGTGAGAGAGAGCATATGTTCACAAGTATCCATAAACTAGTGCAAAATATATACCTGAAAGCAGAAGTACACTAGAGTTTGCAGTGAGTACCCCCCTAACACCTCCTCTCCACTAGTCCAAGCTTTGGGTCCATGATTGCTCAACAACTTGTTTGGCTTCGTATGTTAACTCTCTTTTCAGCCACCAGGTGACAGATGCCATCAGGATGCCGGCCAGGCTTCCCTGGACTGAAGACCCCACCAATGTGTCCTGGAGCTCCGCTTCCCCAGAGACCCACCCTACCAGGGAAAGAGAGAGGCAAACTGGGAGTATGGACCGACCAGTCAACGTCCATGTTCAGCGGGGAAGCAATTACAGAAGCCAGACCTTCCACCTTCTGCAACCTACAACGACCCTGGGTCCATGCTCCCAGAGGGCTAGAGAATGGGAAAGCTATCAGGGGAGGGGATGGGATATGGAGATTGGGTGGTGGGAATTGTGTGGAGTTGTACCCCTCCTACCCTATGTTTTTGTTAATTTATCCTTTCTTAAATAAAAAGTAAATTTAAAAAAAATTTAGAAAAAAAAGTACAAAGTCTCTTGACTCATCTTCCCCATCTCTTTCTCTAGAGAAGTTACTGTAAATAACTTGCTATATATTGTTACAGGTCATATAGGGATGCATTGGATCGACCTTCTCGTGGTGCATCCCGTGAGTAGCCATTCATTGGGGAAACTGACGATCCTTTCTAGCCAACTGAATCCACATGGATCCCAGTCACTTTCAAAGCCAGCAACAAGCAGCTCCTGACAGCTTTCAACCTGACCTGTTGACTGGCTACGGAAGAAGGGCAAACGCTAGAAGAAGAACAGGTCATATATATTTACATATATATATGTGATAAAAATTAAATTCAATAAACACACTGCCATCTCTAAGAAAATATTCCTCAAAAAAGTACTTTCTACGAAATCATCTATTATCAAATTGGTTATTATATTGAGAATACAAAGTCAAATAATATCTGAACTTTTATGATCAGGGAATGGAGAGACAAGTCACAACAGTTTGTTCAGTACTCTAAGAACCATCCCTTTGCATAATGATTATTAAATATTTTTAAAATTTAAGATCAACAAATTCCAGTTGGGTTAAACTTATTTTGAAAAAGTTCTTTCTTTTTTTCTCTCTTCCTTTCTCCCTTGCTTCCTTTCTTAAATTTTTATTGGCTAGAGACAGCCAGAAATTGTGAGGGAAAAGGGGAGATAGAGGAGAGAGAGATAAAGAGACACCTGCAGACCTGCTTCACCACTTGCAATTTTTTTCTTCTGTAGGTAGGGACTGGGAGGCTTGAACCCAGGTCTGAACATTGTAATATGTGCACTCAACCAGGTGTGCCGGTACCTGCCCCTCCCCCAAGTTGTTTTTACACTATAAATCTAGATTGACTTATAGGAGGTTGTGAGTACAACCAGACATTTACAGATAAGTCAAACAAAGGTTTTTATATAAAAATAATTTATTTTCAATTGAAAAATATGGAGTGGGGAGAGGTAGGTAGGTAGATAGACAGATAGACACAGAGATTATAGCTCCACTCAGCTTTGGCATACAATAAGGCCAGGCATCAAACCTTGGCTTAAACATACATGTCTAACGTTCAACTAATGATCCATTTCCCTGCCCCTAGACAATTTTAGTTCTTTTGTTTTTCTTAGACTATCACTTATAGCTTTTATCTTCCAGTGGTTAAAATATCTGAAATTATCTTACACCTAAATTTTTTTTACCACCAAAAATCCATTTGAACAAATGAAAATGTTGATTTCCTTATTTCCAAATCTTTTGAGATTCAGCAAAAAGAAAGTAGATTTCAAAAAAAAAAGTGTCACTTATGATTTATAATTAAAGACATTTAAGGGTCAGTGAAAAGTTCCCTTTCTGACTGCTGAAAACAAGACTGGTAGCCTTTGTGTATAGCCAACCATTTCCCCTTCTTTTCAGAGATGGATAGATATGTACTCATATTTAGTTGGTTCTTTTGATCCACCCTAGGAACTGCGTATGAGAGACTGCCGCTTCTCAGAAATGCTCAATGAGATCATTATTCATTATTTAGGAAGCCTGAGTATGTATGTATATATATATATATATATATATATATATATATATATATATATATATATATATCCCCACTCATTCAGTCCTCCTACTAACATCTACATCCTAAGCCAGCTAACTTTTAGAAGTTCACATTTAAAGACTATTTTATTTGTGATCTCCCATAGACAAACTTTTATGAATGAGACAGGACTATGTACCCTGCTATAATTAGCATGTGATGACTTAATGCATTCATAAAGTAACATATTTTAGAAATACACAAAGTACTTATTCACAATTCATTTAACTTTTCTTTTATGTTAATGTATACTCTTTTTTTTTCCTCCAGGGTTATCGCTGGGGCTCAATGCCTACACCATGAATCCACCGCTCCTGGAGGCCATTTTTCCCCCTTTTGTTGCCCTTGTTGTTGTAGCCTTGCTGTGGTTATTATTGTTATTGTTGATGTTTTTAGTTTCTCTGATGTAGTTATTCTTTTTCTCCTTGATTTCAAATACATAAAGAGCTATGACACTGTTCTGAAATTCATTCCCTTTGGTGCCATGAGCACATATTTAGCACAGCTTAATAAAAACTTCTTATGGGAGCTGGGTGGTAGCACAGCGGGTTAAGCACACATGGTGCAAAGCCTAAGGATCCTGGTTTGAGCCCCCCGGGGGTCCCCACCTGCAGGGGGTCGCTTCACAGGCGGTGAAGCAGGTCTGCAGGTGTCTATCCTTCTCTCCTCCACTCTGTCTTCCCCTCCTCTCTCCATTTCTCTCTGTCCTATCCAACAACAACAATAACAACTACAACAAGCGCAACAACAAGGGCAACAAAAATGGGAAAAAATGGCCTCCAGGAGCAGTGGATTCATAGTGCACACACCAAACCCCAGTGATAACTCTGGAGGCAAAAAAAAAAAAAAAAAAAAAAAAAACCAGAAAAACAACTTCTAACTTTTCTTCATGACACGACTTGTTTCTCCTTTGCCTTTACAAAATGAAAAGAAAAAAAAAACCCTAAATCTTATTACATTATACTCAAATGCAACAGTTTCAGCAGAATAAGACTTCTAATTATTATTTTTTAAATTTTA
Organism: Erinaceus europaeus; assembly: GCF_950295315.1. NCBI lineage: Eukaryota > Metazoa > Chordata > Mammalia > Eulipotyphla > Erinaceidae > Erinaceus > Erinaceus europaeus. Next base: position 15,340,734 of record NC_080172.1, on the reverse strand, counting down.
TTTATAAAAAGCAAACACTAACAAGACCATAGGATAAGAGGGGTACAAGTCCACACAATTCCCACCACTAGAACTCCATATCCCCTCCCTGCCCTGATAGCTTCCCTATTCTTTATCCCTCTAGGAGTATAGACCCAGGGTCATTAGATTTCTAGTTATTTTTATTCAACTAAATTATATATCAAAGACAGATTATTATATGACAAAGCAAAGATTAAGAGTGAAAATTTGGGATAAAAGAAAAATTTATTCTGAAACCTGCTAAAAATATCTTATTTCACATCCTGAGGAAATCAACAGTGTCATTCTTGGGCCATTATGATTGTATGATCCATGTTGTCTAGGCTCAGTCTTAAAAAGACCAATAAGTAGAGGCTAAGGACTTGTGACTTACTTGCAATGCTAGGCTAGTACAAAGTTACAGAGGAAGTAATTTCAGGTCTGAATGTCAAACTGAATACTCTCATCTCCTTGAGGAAAGATTATTTTGCAGAGGTTCTGAGAGTGGAAGTTCACAGTTGCTTCCTTTCACCTCTACAGAAGAGAAAAAGTCACACTTGGAGGGAGCTTCAGAAATGGTGAATAGTCTTTGTGTCACTCTGTGATTTACTTCTGTGAATTAGGAGTAACATTTTAGGCACTTTTTTTAAAATCAAAGACTTAGTAAGTCACATGCAAATACAATTGAGGATAGCATCAGAATCCACTTCATAAAAAGATTAGTACCCCTATTCCACTATCAATAAGATTATTTTCCAGAAACATCTGAAAATAATTGCGATGATTATTTTGAATTATTGATAAATAAAATAATTGCTATGCTTTGCACCATAGAATTGTCAAAAGGATTGTGCTGAGGCTGGTCTGAAAGTACTTGAGAACTGATTGTGGGGCCAGGTAGTGGCGCACCAGGTTGAGTGCATATGTTGCAATGAGCAAGGACTCAGGTTCAAGACCCTTGTCTCTACCTTTGGGGGAAAGCTTTTTGAGTGGTGAAGCAAAGCAGTACTACAGGTGTCTTTTCCTCTTCTCTCTCCCTCTCTATCATCCTTTCCCTCTCAATTTCTGGCTGTCTTTACCCAAAAAATAAAAAAAATAAAGATAATAAAAAATTTAAAAAGGGGCAGTAGGGCAGAAATGCCAAATATGTGATTATGCATCCTTCTTTTTTGGATAGGACAGAGAGAAATGGAGAGAGGAGGGGAAGACAGAGAGGGGGAGAGAAAGACAGACACCTGCAGAACTGCTTCACCGCCTGGGAAGCGACTCCCCTGCAGGTGGGGAGCCGGGGGCTTGAACCGGGATCCTTATGCTGGTCCTTGCGCTTTGTGCCACCTGCGCTTAACCCACTGTGCTACTGCCCAACTCTCTGCATCCTTTCCATCTTTGTATTCAGTAGTATCTAACTGAATTGGTAGCGCAGAATCAACCACAGTGGGTGCATTTACAACATGAACATTAAACAAAGCCACAAACCAGCTGTGTCATGCACCCTTGAGGTATTTGATACGCACACAATAAAATACCTGGGACTGTAGGCTGCAGGATTATTAAAAATACAACAGACATTATGACATTGTGACTTGAAGTATATAAAAAGCTTAATGATGAAAAAAATCTTAGAAATAGTAAGACAGGGTTTCAAGGTGTTACAGGTAAAAACTAGCAATTTTGTTTACATTTTTCCGAGGTCTCACAGAATAAACAACCTTTGTCTAAGATCTTAACTACTGCATTTGGCAGAACAAGGAAATACTCTTCAAAGAGAATAAAAAGGAACAAAGAGAAAGTCTGGAACTCCTTAACATTTTCTAAAGGAGCTGAGAGTGCATGGACTGCAGAAGCAAATGCAAGACCAATGAAATAGAAAAGGAATGGAGGGAACCGATTTTTAAGTGTTACCAAAAGGATCATTAGTCCTATGATTAAGAGGAAATGACAAGAGAAGAAGTTGCCAAAAATAACAAAACATTTAATAGAATTACCATTTAGAGCGAGAACACAACCAGTGAAAATAGCTCAGTGAGCAGTATGTTGCTTTGCCATACAAGTGACTTGAGTCTGAGGCCAGCCCTCACCACACTGTTAGGAAGCTTTGGTGTTATGGAGTCTCTCTCTCTCTCTCTCTGCCTCTCTCCCTCTCTCTCTCTCTTCCACTCTCTCATATCAAAAAGAAAGGAAGGAAAGAAGGAAGGAAGGGAGGAAGGGAAAAATACAGCTGACAAAATTGGTCGATATGACAGAAGCAGATTTTTTACAACAGAAGTCTTAACAGCAAATGAAATGTATTGCTGCCTTAAAGAGTTTTAATAAAGTATTAAGTATATTAAGTATTTATTTGAGACGGAGAGGGGGAGGGGAAAGAGGGAGGGAGAATCTCAAGTTTGAGAACTCAATATTTAATCTACTGTTCCCCCTTCCAGGCTGGTTAAAATAAAAGTTTGGGAGTCGGGCGGTAGCGTAGTGGGTGAAGCGCATGTGGCACCAAGTGCAAGGACCAGCATAAGGATCCTGGTTCGAGCCCCCTGCTCCCCACCTGCAGGGGCGTCACTTCACAGGCAGTGAAGCAGGTCTGCAGGTGTCTGTCTTTATTTCCCCCTCTCTGTCTTCCCCTCCTCTCTCCATTTCTCTCTGTCCTATCCAACAACGACAACAGCAACAGCAATAACAACAATAATAACTACAACAATAAAACAAGGGCAACAAAAGGGAATAAATATTTTTTAAAAATTTAAAAATATAAAAGTTTAACTATTATTAGTTTTTTTAAAAAAGTATTTATTTATTTTCCCTTTTGTTGCCCTTGTTGTTTTTTTAATTGTTGTTGTAGTTATTCTTGCTGTTATTGATGTCATCATTGTTATTGGATAGGACAGAGAGAAATGGAGAGAGGAGGAGAAGACAGAGATGAGGAGAGAAAGATAGACACCTGCAGACCTGCTTTACCACTTGTGAAGCGACTCCCCTGCAGGTGGGGACCCCCGGGGGGCTCAAACCGGGATCCATCTGCTGGTCCTTGTGCTTCATGCCACGTGTGCTTAACCTGCTGCACTACCGCCCAACTCCCTAGATAGATTTTTTAATAGGAGTAACTTAGGTTGTTTTTTTCCCCCTAAGGAGAATTCAATTTTTATGGGAAAAACTTTTGTTTTGTTTTGTTGTTTTGTTTTGTTTTTTGGTAAGACCAGAGGACTGTTCAACTCTAGTTTATGGTAGTGCTGGCTATTGAACCTGGGACCTGGGAGCCTCAAGCATGAAAGTTGTTTGCACAACCATTATACTAGCTACCCAGCCCAGAGAATTCAAATTTTTATACAGTCAATTATATTCTATGTGACATTTCAGCAACAACTAAATTCTTAAAGCAAACCAGTTAACCAAATTTGGTTATTATTTATTGACAAATTTACTGTACCAAATTGTGTCTCATACTATTTGTGTGATTATTATGCAAATTATCCAAAGTCTGCATAGGAGAGGAAGTAGACAACTTTTGCAGAGAGGATCAAGATGACTAGCTAACGAAGTTATGGAGTAACAGGGCTGGGCAGTGGTAGCGTGCTGGGTTAAGCACACACAGTGCTAAGTGCAAGGACCAGCGCAAGGATCCTGGTGTGAGCCCCCCAGCATCCCCACCTGCAGGGAGGTCACTTTGCAAGTGGTGAAGCAGTGGTGAAGCACTTTGCAAGTGTCTATCTTTCTATCCCACTCTCTTGTCTTCCACTCCTCTCTCAATTTCTATCTGTCCTATCCTACAACAGCAGCAACAACAATGACAGCAACAACACCAATAACAATAGCAAAAATATGATTGCCAGGAGCAGTGATTTGTAGTGCTGGCACTGAGCCCCAGTGATAACCTGGGAGGCAAAAAAAAAAGGAAGAAATTATGGAATATATACTCCATGGATTACTACTCTACAATCAAAAAAGATGATATTGGGTCCTTTGTGACAAAATGGATGGAACTGGGGGTGATTATGCTTATCAAAATGAAGAGATGAAAGACAACCACCAGATGGTTTTACTCATATGTGCAATCTAGAGATCTGATAAACATGAACTTGAAAAAAAAAATAGAAGAAGCAAGCAAATTATAAGACTTCTGATCAATATAGTGGGGATACCGAACTTGGGTGGTAGGTGTGGTTCTGAACCGCACACTATAATCTTACAATCTTGTAACCTATTATTAATCATAAATTTAAAATATAAAAAAGTCCTTGCAATTTTTATTCAAATTCTAAAGAACATATGCTAGATTTATTTAAGGCCTCCCCTTAGTTTATCTCTCTATAAGTAACTACAAGCACTTTACAGGAAACTCTGTCATGCTGTTTGAATAGTAGGCAAATAGAATAGAGAAGTGTTGGAGATTTTCAGTCTTGCATCCCATGAAAATAAATCAAATTCAACATGAAGCAAGTCAGAGCTGAAGGAATTCATCATCACCAAACCAGCTCTGCAAGAAATACTAAACGACCTGACGTAAAAGAACAAAAACAATATTCTGAGAAGTAACAAGATGCCTGTTTTTGTGTTTACAACATTTGTGAAAGGCAAGTAACAGGAGAATCTAAAAGCAAATTTTAGACTTACCTGCTTCCAATTTAAAATAAGCCAAGAAGCGCAGAATTTGAGGTTTAAACCATATGTAACTCCATATCCAGAATACCTAGAATGAAATCTGATCACTACACAAACGACATATGTCAAGCTACAAAGACAGAGGAATGAGAGACTAACAAAGAGACAGAGATGAGCTGCAAGAAAACACAGGGAAGACACAGAAAAATAGCAAGACACTTTTATACCTATAATTCCACTGCATGTCGGTAGCCTTAATTTGCCAACTAAAAGGCACAGAGTGGCGGTGCAGTTCAGAAAGCATAATCCTAATTCTGCTATTTATTTGAGATTCACCTATACTCAAAGTAAGAAGCTTGATGGAAAATAATTACACAGACAAATAGGGCCTGAAAAAGGCAGGGACAGTCTTACTTAGATATAATAGACTTCAAGTATAAAAAAATAACAAGAGGGAGTTGGGTGGTAGCACAACGGGTTCAGTGCACGTGGCACAAAGTGCTAGGACCGGTGTAAGGATCACAGTTCGAGCCCCCAGCTCCCCACCTGCAGGGGAGTCGTTTCACAAGCAGTGAAGCAGGTGTCTATCTTTCTCTCCTCCTCTCCGTCTTCCCCACCTTTCTCTATTTCTCTCTGTCCTATCCAACAATAACGACATCAATAACAATAATAACTACAACAATAAAACAACAAGGGCAACAAGAGGACATAAATAAATAAATATTAAGGGAGCTGGGTGGTAGCACGGCGGGTTAAGTGCAGGTGGCGTAAAGTGCAAGGACCAGCGTGAGGATCCCGGTTCAAGCCCCCGGCTCCCCACCTGCAGGGGAGTCGCTTCACAGGCGGTGAAGCAGGTCTGCAGGTGTCTATCTTTCTCTCCCCCTCTCTGTCTTCCCCTCCTCTCTCCATCTCTCTGTCCTATCCAACAACAACAACATCAGTAACAACAACAATAATAACGACAACAACAATTAAAAGACAACAAGGGCAACAAAAGGGAAAATAAATAAATAAAATTACAAAAAATTAAATAAATAAATATTAAAAAAAACAAGAGAACAAGTGATTAATTCATCAAGTGAAATTTACACTAATAAGATTTATATCCCAAAGGAAAGAATGTCTGGGTAAACTATTAATTACCTGTAGAGAGATACCAAAATGGTTGGAACTCAAAGTGATTATGCTTTATGAAGTAAGCAAAAGAGGTGAAAGACAATTACTGGATGGTTTCATTCATATGTGGACTATAGAAAACTGAAGCACATGAACTCAAAACTAAAAACGTAACTGAAATATCTCTAAGACTTGGTGAGAACTAGGATACTTAGTGGAGGGCAAGGAGCACAGAACTTGGGTGGCGGCTGAAGAAAAGAGTGCCCAAGACATTAATGGAGAGTGTTTTCTTTTAAAATTTTAACTACTTTTTATATTTATTCCCTTTTGTTGCCCTTGTTGTTTTATTGTTGTAGTTATTATTGTTGTTGTTACTGATGTCACTGTTGTTGGATAGGACAGTGAGAAATGAAGAGAGGAGGGGAAGACAGGGAGGGGGAGAGAAAGACAGACATCTGCAGACCTGCTTCACCACCTGTGAAGCGACTCCCCTGCAGGTGGGAAGCCAGGGGCTCGAACCAGGATCCTTACACCGGTCCTTGTGCTTTGCACCACCTGTGCTTAACATACTACTGCCCAATTCCTGCTAAATATTTTTTTTATTGGGAGGTTCATGGTTTACATTATAGTTGTTAGCAAATGAGTGCAATTTCCCATCTCTTCAGTATAGGTGTCTGCAAAACACTCTCACTCCCCAAACTAATTCCATCATCATGTCAGGATCTGAACCCCCCACCCCCGCCACCTCCTCTCTGTCCTCCTTCCCCAAAGTCTCTTGCTTTGGTTCTATATACCCAACCAGTCAAAGTTTTGCTTTACGTTTCCCTTTTCTGTTCTTGTTTCTTAAGTTCTGCCCATGAATGAGATCATCCTATGTTCATCCTTCTCTTTCTGGATTTTCTCAATAAGATTTCTTTCAGCTCCAACCAAGATGAGGTGAAGAAAGAGAACTCACCAATCATTCTTAATAGCTGAACAGTATTCCATTGTGTATATATCCCACAACTTACTTAGCCACTTATCTGTTATTAGACACCTAGATTGCATCCAAGTTTGTGTTATTACAAATTGTGCTGTTATAAACATAGGTATACACAGTTGTCTTTGAGTATGACTGTGTTTGTTTCCTTAGAATATATCCTCAGGAATTGTCAGGCCATAGGGTAAACACATTTCTAACCTTCTGAGAGTTCTCCAGATTTCTTTCCACAAGGGTAGGACTAATTTACATTCCCACCAGCAGTGTAAAAGGGTTTCTTAAATCCATTCATTCACAAGGAAAACAAAAGCAAAAATAAACCAATGGGACTACATAAAACTGAAAAGCTTATGTTCAACAAAGGAAACTTTACCAAAACAAAAGGATACCCTAATTAATTTTACAAAAAGATGTTTACACACCATACATATCTAAGAGTTAATAACCAACATATATAAATAGCTCACAAAACTTGGTAGCAGCAACAACAACAACAACAACAAAAAATGGAGAGGACATGTCAGAATGTTCACTACACCCACGGTCAACAGAAATGAAAAACCTGTTCACTTACTGATTATCAGAGGAAATGCAAATCATGAAACAAAGAGAGGCTACCTCACCACTGTAAAAATGCCATACACTTTAAAAAAAGGCAGAGAGAGCCCGATGATACCTCAGAACATTAGAAATGGACCCAAGTATCTGCTCAGAGAAAACACCTATCCAAAGAGGTCCACGTACACCTATGTTCATAGCAGCACTATTTATAGTAGCCTAAATATGAAAGCAACCCAGACGCTTAATGACAGATAAAAGGTTAAGAAAAATTGTGCTATCCAAAAATACAAATAAGTAAGTAAATAAATAAATAAAGGGGGGGGTAAATAGCTCACTTGGATAGTGTGCTGCTTTGTCAATGTGTACAACCCGGGTTTGAGCCCAGCCCCACTGCATTAAAGGAAGCTTTAATGATGTAGTTTCCTCTCTCCTCCCCTCTCTCTCTCTCTCTCTTTCTCTGCCTCTTTATCTCTATCAAGAAAAAGAAATAGAAGGAAAAAGAGTAGAATAGAAAAAGAAGAAAAGAAGAGGAAAAGTGCTATACACACACACAAAAGAATAATACTCAGCTACTAAAAATGATGAGCTAATTTTCCTTGCTTATCTTGAATGAAACTTGAAGGAATCCTATTAAGTGGCATCATCCCAAAAGAGAAGGTTTTATATATACCATATGATCTCACAGGTAGGTCTTAAGAAGAAAAGAGGAAACGGTCTGTCGAAGCAAGGCCAAAATATGGGTAGAAAGAGGTCAGCTGAGGGGGGCCAGGAGGTAACACAGCGGGTTAAGCGCACATAGCGCAAAGCGTAAGGACCAGCATAAGGATCCCAGTTGGAGCCTCCAGCTCCCCACCTGCAAGGGGGTCGCTTCCCAGGTGGTGAAGCAGGTCTGCAGGTGTCTATCTTTCTCTCCCCCTCTCTGTCTTCCCCTCCTCTCTCCATTTCTCTCTGTCCTATCCAACAAAAATGACAGCAGTAACAACAATAATAAACAACAAGCAGCAAAAGGGAGAAAATAGCCCCCAGGAGTAGTGAATTCATAGTGTAGGCACCCAACCCCAGCAATAACCCTGGAGACAAAAAAAAAAAAGAGGTCAGCTGAACTCTGGGCACCAAATAAACTCTGCACAGTGGTATAGGAGAAACTACACTGGTAGTGGACTCAGAGAACAGATTCTTACTATGGAAGGATGAGAGACTGTATCCATGGAGGCAACAGCTGTCTTATAAATCATTATTTCCCTAGTAAAAGATTAGAAAAGGGGCCTGTCCTATGATCTGGAATATAGGAATCCATCCACGGAACACAAAAAACACATATAAGAATAGATCTATGTACACAATGTTCTTAGCAGAAAATCTTTAATAGCCTAAATTTGGGGATAACCCAAATGCTCAGCAACAGATAAATGGCTAAGAAAGTTGTGGTCATCTGTTCTGTCACTTGAAGAAGATTGGTCCTGAAATGTTCCCAGGTGTGACCATGGACAGCGAACTCAGACTGACAAGAGACTCAGAGGTTACACAGACTCCTGTGCTAATAGGAATATATAGTTGCCCTAGGTCAAATCAATGGGGTAAAATGAATTGTATTTATTTACTTTCCTCATGTTTGGGAGCTACTGTCTGCCTTAATTCAGCTTTCTAACCCTATTCTAAGCTCTGACATCTTCTTCCCAAACAATGTTTTTAGTCCACCTACATGTTAGCTATCAAGCTCCAGCAAAAATTACCATAGGCCCCATGAAATATACCTAAAATAGACTTCCTAGCTTCTTCCCACCCCCAAACCCCTAATTCATCTGCTCTAATCTTGGCCCATACCTCCAAAGGGATAAACAGAAAGGAAACTCTGCAATGGAGGGGATGGGACACAGTACTCTGGTGGGGAGAACTGCATGGAATTATCTACCCATGTTACCTTACCAAATCACTAATAAAATTTTTTAAAGTTTTTAAAAATTTTTTATTAATTTATTTATTGAATAGAGACACAGAGGAATCCAGAGGGAAGAGGAGATAGGGAGAGAGGAAGACAGAGATACCTGTAGCCCTGCTTCACCACTCATGAAGCTTTCCCCCTGTAGGTGGGGGCCGGGGTATGAACCCAGACCCTTGTGTATTGTAACGTGCACTCAGTCAGGTTTGCCACCACTTTGCCCTAGAAAGTTGCCATATATATAACTCAATAACTCAGCTCTAAGAAATAAGAGTCGGGTGGTAGCACACCTTATTAAGCAACCAATACCATGCACAAGGACCCAGATTCAAGGTCCCAGTCTTCACATATGGGAGGTGGGGGGAGCTTAATGCTTTTATTCTGTATCTTGGTTAAATTTTGAAAGGATAATATTAAGTAAGATAAGTCGAAGAGAGGAAAATAAGAAATGCTCTCACTCATAGGTGGAACTTAAGAAACAGAGATAGGGAGTCAGGCGGTAGCGTAGCAGGTTAAGTGCAGGTGGCGCAAAGTGCAAAAACCAGCACAAGGATCCCAGTTCAAGCCCCCGGCTCCCCACCTGCAGAGGAGTCACTTCACAGGTAGTGACACAGCTCTGCAGATGTTTATCTTTCTCTCTCACTCTCTGTCTTCCCCTCCTCTCTCCATTTCTCTCTGTCCTATCCAACACAACAACAACAATAAAACAAGGGCAACAGAAGGGAATAAATAAATAAATATTTTTTAAAAAAGAAAAACAGATAATTCAATGTGAAAGTTTAAATAGCAATTGTCTGTTCAAACATGACCAAGGACTTTAAGAGAAGGAGGAGGTGGAGGGGAGGAGACAGTGGGCCTGGGCCTTGGTGATACAGTACATAATGGTGGAGGAAATGTCGATGTCAGTCAGTATTAGTGAGTATGGTGTACAAACGTACCACAGGGAGATAAACTAGATTCATGTAAGGACAGCAATCTTGTAATTTGTTATTATTCCCAATGAAGCTAGGTTCATACTCCCAGAGAGATAAAGAATAGGAAAGCTTCCATTGGAGGGGATGTGATTACAGAACTCCAGTGGTGGAAAAATGTGTGGAGTTTTACCCCTCTTATCCTATGGTTTTGTTAATATTTTCTATTTTTTATTTTATAAATAAAAACTGTTGGCAGAAAGAAATATTTTAATGAAAATTTTAATTTATGTTTCTCTTCCTTAGGCCTGAACTCAAAAATTAGATAATGAACTAGAATCTAAATATACTCAATATGAGTAAACCCTGAAAGGATATGCATTGTTTTTCACAGAGAAATTCAAATAGAATGTGAATTAAAGGGGCCAGGTGATGGCGCACTGGGTTAAGTGCATATAGTATGAAGTGCAAGGATATGTGCAAGGATCCCAGTTCCAGTCCCCTGTCTCCCCATCAGCAGCGGGGGTCGCTTCAAAAGTGGTGAAGTAGGTCTGCAAGTTTCTTTCTCTCTCCCTCTCTATCTTCCTCTCCCCTCTTAATTTCTCTCTGTTCTAACCAACAACAACAACAAAAAACAACAACAAAAAGGGAAAAATGTCCTCCAGGAACAGTGGATTTGTAGTGCAGTCACCAAGCCCCAGCAACAACCCTAGGGGCAAAAATAAGGTAAAAGAAAAATAAAAGAAAGTGAATTAACATTTATTAAGGACTTATAAAGATTACTGTCTAGCAGCTGGATCCCATATTTTATGAAGTTCTATTCTGCTTAAGTTCACCTTGTATATTAAGTAAAGAGAAGCAATGATGATATAACCAAAAGTGCTGACTGTCATTTTTCTAAGACAAAAATAGCAGAAAAGGCAAGGCTCTGCTCCAAGCAGAGAAAAAGTTACGATTAGAGACTAGAGACTGAGTTGAGCAAAGCATAAAAACAGACAAACTCTAAAAGCAACTGAAGTTACTAAAAGGAAAGGTGCAGGGGAAGGAGTGGTGGAAGGGGGCCCTATGGAATGCAGGAAGGGAGAGAGTGACATCTTGACATCTTGACAGTAAACATGGCAGGACTCTATACTATTCGGAGAGAGGTGAACCAGTTTACCTAACCATATACAGTTCTATAAACCAACACTGTCTCAATAAAAAATAGAGTGAATTATTAGGAGAATAAGTTGTATAGTTGGTAGCCATTTTTAAAAAAGTAAAATAAACTGAGTATTTTCAGATTAGAAGATACCAGCAAGTTTTTGAAGTTTCGAATTATAATGTGTCTTAAAAGATATCCTGACTATAACTTTAGTAAAGCAAGTTAGACATTTTCCAGTCCTTATAAAGTCCTTAAGACTTTATAGTGATGCATACTCCCAATTTTTTTTTTTTTTTTTTTTTTGCCTCCAGGGTTACCGCTGGGGCTTGGTGCCTGCACTACAGATCCACTGCTCCTGGAAGCCATTTTTTCCCCATTTTTGTTGCCCTTGTTATTATTGTTGTTATTGGATAAGACAAAGAGAAATCGGGAGAGGAGAGGAAGACAGAGGGGGAGAGAAAGAAACATCTGCAGACCTGCTTCACTGCTTGTGAAGCGACCCTCCTGCAGATGGAGAGCCAGGGACTTGAACTGGGATCCTTACTCTGGTCCGTACGCTTTGCATCATGTGTACTTAACCAGCTGCAGGACTGCCCAGCCCCTATTTTAGAATTTTGAATGAATGGAAATGCTAGTCTAAAGCTGTTATCTATCTGTTCTTGTGCTTTTTAATGTGACATCCCCTACCTGAGTAACTTCATAATGAGATTTCTAGCAACATTCTGCTCTCACAGATTTATATATTTTTTCCTAATCTTCACACAATAAGTAAACAGTCTCCTATATTTAGCAACATTTATCATGGTTCCCTTTAATGTAATTTAATGACAATAAAGACTCTCATACTATCATACTTCCTGTTCACCTTCTACTTAGTTTTAATTTAAAACACACATACTTGTCATCTATATTAACTATGTTTCTCCTAGTATAACAAGCACAACTAGATTAGCTTTGAAGGACTGAACCATTTATAAAATAAGTAATTCAAGACCAGAATAATTATAACTAGTTATAACCGAGATTTGTTATGAGTATATAAAGTACCATGTGATGCTGAACTACTAAGAAAGCTGGTTACTGAAAAGCTTAAAACTGTAGTCCATTTTAAAATTATGTGTTTCCATGGTCCAGGAGGTGGTGCAGTAGATAAAGCTTTGGATTCTCAACCATGAGGTCCCGAGTTCAATCCCCGGCAGCATATTTACCGGAGTGATGGCTGGTTCTTTCTCCCCTATCTTTCTCATGAATAAATAAAAATATATATATATATTTCCTTATTAGCCAACAGATACTTCTTTCAACTTTAAAAGTATTCACTTAGGTCTTTGTACATAATACTTTTGAAGGTGCAAAAGTATCTGTATGTTATTGTTCTTATTACTGGCACTTATTAACACGCCATTGTCTTGTATTTCAAAGAACTTATTGATATTTCTCAATGTCAATGATTATTTATTGACATTTATAAATGTGCCATTGTATTTCAGGAAAGAAGAGATAAGAATACCTGTGCTGTTCTGCCTTCAATAGGGCAGGAATCAGACACTTATTCCTAGTCACTCGACCCTTCAATAGTGACATTAGTCTATGTGAACATTATATCCTCTTGTATAAACAATTCTCAGGATCATATATCCCTCTTGCATCCACTCTAGCTCTTGATGTTGTTTTGCATTTTGTTCTTTTTTTTTCTGCACTATCAAGGTAAGACTTGGGGTGGGGGTGGGGAGTCCTAATCAGCCAAGAAACTAAGCTAAGGGAAAAAATGGTTAACTATTCACAAAGAGATTCAATACAGTTCATTCAGGTGGTCTGGAAATAACTCAGAAACAGAACTCAAGTATAAAATTTTGCTAAAAGCTGGAGCAGGTTATATCACCAATTTGAACTTACATAAACGGAAAGTAAAGTGGTACCTGCCAAAGGATGGAGAGGGGAATAATGGAGTGGTGTTGGTCAAAAGTTATAAACTCCTAGAGAAGACGTAAGTAAGTTCTGTGATACAATGTGCCATATGGTGACTACAGTTCACAATAATGTGCTATATATTTAATAGTTGCTAAGAAAGTACATATTAAACGTTACCACCAGACACAAAATGGTAATTACACTAATTACTACAGCTAACCCTCTGATGGCAATTACTGGATAATAGATAACATTTATCTAATTGTCATGTTCTACTTTAAGCTTACATAATGTTTTATATGTCAACTCTGCCTTACAAAACTCAGAAAAATTTAAATATGTATCTGTACTCACTAAGCAAAAAGCAACAGTAACCAAGTTCAAACTTAGAAAAAGTTTTATGGCTACAAAGGTAAATGAAACTGAAAATAAATGCACAACAGAGAGCATCAACAACTCAAAACTGGATTCAGAAAAGAACAATAATACTAATGACCTTCCAGGATGGATACTAGTAAACAAAGATAAAAAGACACACATTATCAATATCAAGAATAAAAAAGGATTCGTCACGACAGACCTTGTAATTATTATAAACTTGAACAGTTATATAAGTGGGACTACTAATGGAAAAGACAATTTACCAAACTGACACAGACAGAATGAGAAATAAATAAGTATGAATAGTTCTATTAGGCTTTAAAGAAACTTTGTCCCTGTTGTTCTGTACTGTTTTGTTTCCTCAGAGAGAGGTAGTGGTATCACAACACTGCTCTACCACCCGTGGAGCTTCCCCGGGACTGCTCTTGGGTTTCCCTGAGCAGTAAAGCATGCACCTTACTAGACAGGCTATCTCCAGTACCTTCCCCCCACTCTCTACTCTATCAAAAATATTAGTAATGCCCTGATTTTGCTAGCTCATTTTTATTGTCTTAATCTAATAAATTAAATGATGCTAAGGTGCAAATTACTTTGACATAGGAACTTACCTGACAAAACTACATGTGTCAAAAGTACTAAAGAGACAAGAGTTTCGTTTTTTTTTGTTGTTGTTTTTATTTTTTAAATATTTATTATTTATTCTCTTTTGTTGCCCCCTGTTGTTTTATTGTTGTGGTTATGATTGATGTCGTTGTTATTGGACAGGACAGAGAGAAATGGAGAGGAGGGGAAGACAGAGAGGGGGAGAGAAAGACAGACACCTGCAGACCTGCTTCACCGCTTGTGAAGCAACTCCCTTGCAGGTGGGGAGGTGGGGGCTCAAACCAGGATCCTTATGCTGGTCCTTGCGCTTTGCGCCACCTGTGCTTAACCTGCTGCGCTACAGCCGGACTCCCAAGAGTTTCATTTTTAAGAGGATAACTAGAGAGGGGAAAGCCTCAGACACTATGACAGGAAAGCGAAACTTTTCTGAGTACTCCTTATACCACATATTTTAGCCAACCATTCTTGGTAACACTACCTGGGCATAAGAAGGCAGAAACAATGTGTTTTCCCCAGATATACTCACAGGTCACCATGGATGAGTCCATATATCTGTGCCATGCTCTGATGATAGATTCCTTTCAAAACAGCTATGAGTAGAATGACCACAAAAGCTGGAAGTCCCCAACTTAGAAGGAAGAACAGCAGATAGCGTCTTTCTGTGTGTTCATCATTCATCACCAGCACATACCAGAAATTCACTGACTAAAGAAGGGAAGAGAGGATAAAATGAGCATGTTTTGGACTAATAGTACAAGACCCAAATTCACTTGACTTAGCTATAAAAAAATTACTATAGCTAGTCCTAAGTTTCTAATTGTTCTGTAAATTTGTCCTTGCAAAATAGGCTGATATTCCAGCCAATTTCCCACGTGAACAACTTCATGAAAATAGTAAAATAAATAGCATTAGTATTGAATCAATATTTATTTATTCAGGGTCTAGCATATGGAAACACAGTACTTAAACTGAAACGCCAGACATTGTCCTATGATGGGGCAGCTTTCAAGGCAATGATTCCTTTTCAGTTTGTACTTTCTCCTTTTTAAAATCTGTATTGATGGACTGATTTTGGATAAAGACAGAGAAACTGAAAGGGAAGGGGAAGATAGGAAGTGAGAGAAGTACCGGCAGCACTGCACTAACACTTCTGAAGCTTCCTCCCTCCCCCACAGGTGGGACCTGGGGCTTGAATCCAGGTGCTCTGCATTCTATGTTATGTGTGCACCACCTCCATTTTTAAACCTTTTCAAGTAGAAAGAATGAGACATGGAGAGGGAGAGGGAGAGGGAGAGGGAGAGGGAGAGGGAGAGGGAGAGGGAGAGGGAGAGGGAGAGAGATATCATAGTAATTACAGTAAATACACCGAAGCCTCCTTCAATCTGTAGGGGCTGAGTTCAAACCTCAAACCTGGTTCAGACATACAGCAAAGCAGTGCCAAATACAAGCATGTTATTCTGCAGGCCCACTCTGTACTGACTCTTTCATATCCAATCGTTTGACAAATATTTACTGGGTACTTATTAAAGTTAAGAGACCAAACTAAGCATTGAGGATATTGCAGTTAGGGCAAACCTGATTGAGTGAGTATGTCCCAATGTACAAAGACCCAGGTTGTAGTCTGCAGTCTCCACCTGCAGGGGGAAAGCTTTGCAAGTGGTGCAGGTGTCTCTCTTGCTCTCTCCTCCCCCCACTTATCCTCCTGATTTCTGGCTGTCTCTATCCAATAAAGAAAGATAATAAAAAATTAAAAATGAGAATATTGCAGCTAAGGAGATGGGAAGTCATTTGTTTTCTTGACTCTTACTGTTCCCTCAAAGAAGTGGGAGTACCACCTTTTTCACCCCATAAAGATCTCTGTTCAATACTCCCAGGGGGATAAAGAATAAAAAAGCTTCCATTGGAGGGGATAGGATATGGCACTCTGGTGGAGGGAATTGCATGAACTGTACTCCTCTTCTCCCACAATCTTGTCAATCATTATTGAATAACTAATAATAATAAAGAAAAGAAAAATAAGTTGGAAGATAAGAAAACACAAAGCAAAACTGGGACTGGAGTTGGTGTATATCACCAAAGTAAAAGACTCTGGGGTAGGGGACGGATTCAGGTCCTAGAACATGATGGCAGAGGAGAACCTAGAGGGAGTTGAGTTGTTATGTAGAAAACAGAAATGTTACACAGGTACAAACAAACTACTGTATTTCACTGCTGACTGTAAACCATTAATAATCCAAATAGAGAAAAAAAAAAAGAAAGAAAAGAAGGGTGGGGGCTAGATAGCATAATGGTTATACAAAGAGACTCTCATGCTTGAAGCTCCAAAGTCTCAGGTTCAATCCCCTGCACCATCATAAACTAGAATTGAACAGTGCTCTGGTAAAAAGAAAAAGGGGAAAAAGTGGGAGTAATTAGTTAATAAAAATTTCTATATTACATGTATTATATCTTACATCTTTTGCATATGTTATTAAAAAGTAAGAGAAAAAAATGTAGAGTGAGAAGACTGAGGGGACACATCAGATGAAGAAACAGATGTTTACAACCAGTGTATACCTTGCATCTTAGTCACATATACCAATTACATAGTTTGCCTTACAATGTTCTCCTTCCATGAGTAACACGTATGCTTAATTATCATTAATACATGACAACAGTGGGTATGAATGTCATGCCATACATATTTTACATAATATGTATCTACCTGATATCTCTTCATAATTTCATATGTCAGAAAGAGAGAAGCTGGGAGAACAGCAGCACATTTTGTTGAGCACATATGTTGCCATGCAAAAGGACCAGGGTTCAAGCTGCATGCTCCCCATATACAAAGAGGAAGCTTTACAAATGGTGATGCAGTACTGCGGGTATCTCTCTTCCTCTCCTTCTCTATCTCTCCTTCTCCACTCTCAGTTTCTCTTTCCTATCTAATAAAATAGAAAGAAATGAAGAAAGAAAGAAAGAAAGAAAGAAAGAAAGATAGAAAAAGAGAGGAAGGAAGGAAGGAAGGAAGGAAGGAAGGAAGGAAGGAAGGAAGGAAGGAAGGGGAAATGCCTGCCAGGAACAGTAGATCTGTCATGCAGATAGTCTGTCCTAGCTATAACCCTGGTCGCAAACAGGCTGGAGGTATGGATCGACCTGTCAACGTCCATGTCCAGCAGAGAAGTAATTACAGAAGCCAGACCTTCCACCTTCTGCTCTCCATAATGATCTTGGGTCCATACTCCCAGAGGGATAAAGAATAGAAAAGCTTCCAATGGAGGGGATGGGATACGGAACTCTGGCAGTGAGAATTGTGTGGAATTGTATCCCTCTTAGCCTATGGTCTTGTTAATCATTAAATCAATTTTTTAAAAAAAGTGAAACTACAGATAACTAGCTCTCTATCTCTCTCTTTCATAGGGATACTTTGAGCAAGTAACAGGAAACTCAAAGTACCTATCTCTTTATATGTTCAAACTGGTAATTATATAAATTAAATGAAACATAAAAGTGTTAAATATATAGTCTAAATACATAGTGCTAAATACACAGTTACCCCTGGAAAATGTTGCCTGTCCTTGAAAAATTCTGTTAGGATGTCAGCAAGTGAGAAAAAAATTTAAAAAACATAGCTTAAGACCCAATGTAAGTAGAAAAGCAACAAAAACTCTTCCTATTTGAACAATAAACATGACTTAATATTCGTGTGAAGGCCTTCAGATACTATTTACTGAGGCTTCCAAGTAAGATTCTATCTGGAACGAATTAGCCTTGAGGGATTAGTATTAACTTGGCTAAACCAGGAAAAGATTAAAAAAAAAAAAGTTTGGTTACTTGGGAGATTTTTGTCTCTGAATTTTATTTCCTGTCAGCAATCCATACTGTTATGTACATCTGCTTGTAAATATTACTATGAAGTATGTGTTGAATTGTTGCATATGTAAAGTTGGTCTAAATTCTAAAAAAAATTAGGTCTAAGAGATTCAGACCCTTTGTTTTTCTATAACTAGTATAGGTTAATGGATCAAATGAAAGGGGCTGTATCAAAAGTCTGGGGCTGAGGCAATCAATACTGCCTATTAATGGAATGAAAACTCACACAAAGACAGGATGATTAAAAATTACCTCCAAAATAAAAGTGCTATGTCAGTGTGTGTCCATAAAACATAGTCACTTCATGGTGTAGTAGGTGAAAGAACTGGGAAAGGGAGTACAGCTTGGTAAATGACCTTTAAAGTGATTCCATGATACAGATCAGGACATATCCAAAATGTTGCCTTTTACCCAGATGGACATCAGTTGGACTCAATGAACCTTGAAGTAACTCTCTCATTTATACCTCAGGCTCAGATAAGACTAAGACAAACATTATTGTCAGATTTATATAGGCAATGTCCCAGTGAGATCAAGGTATAGTATAGCTGAATTCTTGAGTACTCAGTGAAGTGAAAGTCATATGTTTTGTTGATTGGGGAGGGGGGGGGAATCCCTTTCCTACTCAGAGGAATCCATCCACTGATGTATACACCAAGGACAGTGTTCTCCATTATATAACTTTGTATTGTCATGCTTTTATATAACAGAAATTTTATGTGATAAAGCATCATTTAATTATTCTAGAAGTGACATAATCCAAACACGAGATACTTTTTCATTGGCTCACTTCAAATTATTATACGATTTTGCTGTCTTTAGGGTAGAAGGGGTTAATGGATTACAGTGCGGTTGTAGACACAGGGGTTCAATCTTTCAAAACCCCGTGATAAGTGTCTGCAAACGACACTCACTCTCCTTTCCCGTCATCCCAGTCCAGATGATCTCACTTCATATTTTTGTGAAATTAGCAATATTTGAACATATTATGTATGGCATGCTCATTTGGGATATATGCTTAGGTCATGAGTTCTCCTTTTCTGTATCCCGTTAGCTTTTCACCATTACATTCCAACTCCAACTAAAGTAGAGTTCTCCTCTCTCTACAGCTGATTTCACCTCTGGAAGAAATTGGACACAGACTGAAGCAGCCACTTATCTTTGAGTCCTTTGAAATTAAGTGACAGTCTGACCTGGTTAATGGGAAAAAGAAGGATAAACTTCAGCAGTGATGGCATACAAAAGCACAGTGAAGACAGCATGTTTGTAAAGAGAGAGTAAGTTTGATGAGAGCAATGGATAGACAAAGCCGTCCATTCCTGCTTGTAATCTCTCTTGAGGCCTTAGTGAACTGAGTTCTTCATTTCATCTTGGATGGAGCCTGAAGGAATCACGTTAAGTGAAATAAGCCAGAAAGGATGAATATGGCATGATCTCACTAAGGGATAGAAGCTGAGAAATAACAACAGAAAGGGAAAACACAAAGTAGAGTTTGGATTGGCTTTGGTATATTGTGCCAAAGTAAAGGTCTGGGTGAGGCTACTTTGCCACTTGAGGAAGACTGGTCCTGAAATGAGTACAGCCTAGAATGTTACTGGCTGTGATGAAGAACTTCAGATCTTATTAATACATATTAATTAAACTACATAAACCACATTAATCCAAGTCTAAACAATTGTATTAATGTATACAAATTGGAGTCAGAATACAAGGTTCAAGTCCCTGGTCCCCACCTGTGGGGGGGTGGGGGGGCCGCTTCACAAGCAATGAAGTAGGGCTGCAGGTGTCTGTCTTCCTCTCCCTTTAGCCCTCCTCTCTTAACTTCCCTCTATACCGTCAAAAAGGAGAGAGAGAGGGAGAGAGAGAGAGAGAGAGAGAGAGAGAGGAGAAAAAAATGGCTACCAGGAGTGGTAAATTTATAGAGCAAGAACTGAAGCCCAGCAATAACTCTAGTGGCAATAATAATAAAAATAATAATAAAAACCCTACAATTAGTCATTCTGAAAAATAACTGCATAAAGAATTTTGTGATGTTTAAAATTCAATGATGTCATCATAGAGCCACATCTTAAATGTCAATTCTAAACACTGGTATATTCAAATTACTACCTTCTTATTTTCATTATTGACTATCTGTGAAGGATATGGTATAAGTATTTGATCACAATTACCAGGACTTCAAGATTACTTGGGTAACTATAACTTAAGAGAACCTATGCAAAAATCCAGATTAACAGAATTTGAAAACTAATTAATAATATGTTTGAAAATTTCCTGCCATCAATACAATTTACAGAAATGAAGCAATGGAGAAATTACAAAGTTGTACACTCAGAGTATAAAATTTTAGTGAATAATAATATAAATGATTATACACAGTTTATTAGTGAACAGAGAATAGAACATATACCCAACGTGATTTGTGAAGACTAAAACTTACTGGGCTCTGCAGAAAGTCACAGACATTGACATAAATCATCACTATTATTATTATTATTATTATTAGGCTTCCCCCCACACACTTCCCTACCATCCTATGTCATTCACAGTGCATTCTCCTGGTAGAATTATAAAGATAATCCTTTCTCATTTTCAACCTCGGCTGACACTAAACTATAACTTATATTAGATCTTCAGGATACAAATGTTGAAAGGTAGCTATGCAATGCAGTAGACAGACATACACACATGCCAAAATGGATTTGAGAACTGGTAAACTTAAGTAATTTGAGTGAACTCCCACTGAAGACGGTCAACAATGACAAATGAAAATTTAAAACTGTTTACACAATGATTTTAGAAAGGAAACACAAAACCAACATTGATCATCTAAGTAAACAGATGTAGACCTCTCCCCTTTAATCACAGTACTGTTATTCTGAGTTTTATTATACTCTGATACACTGGAAGACATTCAGTATGGGAAAGCTGTATTTCCAAGAATTAGTAACATGATTCAAAGCAACCAGCTAAAACATGCAGATAAAATTTAGGACAAATATAGACAAAAATAAACTAAAATAGTAAACTTTAAGAATGTAAACTTGTATCACTTCTTTTAAAATTGTTTTATTTATTCATTATTAGGTAGAGAGAGGGAGAAATTGGGAGGGGAAGGGGAGATACAGAGAAAGAGAGATAAAGCGATATCTGCAGCCCTGCTTCACCACTTGTGAAACCTTCCCCTGCAGGTGGGGACCAGGGGCTTGAACCTAGGTCCTTGCGCACTATGATGTGTGTGCTTAACCAGGTGTGCCACCACCCAGCCCCCTGTAAGTGTGTATTTCTACGTAGATCTATTTATTAGTTATTTTTACAGCGATGTTTTCAGTAACCACTCCTCTAATTTTCCAAATGTCCACAAAGAAAGATCAAAGACATGCTAATCATTTGATTATCATGGTCATAACTATGCTTTCATATTCTCCATAAACAAAAATCCACTATATTAGTATAATAGATAGTAACATAACACCCTTAGTCAATTTCTAAAGTGCAGTAAAGGAATGCATTTGGGGGGTGGGAAGTCATCTTCTGGCCTTCATTGCCTTATATTGATATTTTAAGATAGTCCAACAGAGTAGTAGAAAGAGACAGAAGGAGAAGAAAGCACAGCACTGAGACCAACTTCGATATGGTGGGGGCTAGGCTTCAACCTGGACTACACAAATAGCAAATAAGTGCACTACTCAAGTGAATATCTTTGCCAGCCCAAGAGCAGTGCATTTTCAGCTAAAAATAGGCTATTTTGAGCCTCATAAAATTTATAGTATGCATAATAAAATGAAAAATTGAATATCCAGTCCGTCATTCAATATGTGGTTATAAATTGTGTCACCAGAAACCTTGAACTGATTTATAGTCAGAGATGAAGGATATTATTAATTCTGTCATTACCAGATGTTCTTAGTCATTTATTTTAGAAGAGAGTCTAAGAAATGTTACCACATGCCCTTTCTCCAGTTATCCTTTTGCTTTCTTAACAAATTTTGCATGAAATAAAATTCAAAGCCTCTGAGGACTGCAGAATTTAGTATTTCCTGGGTATGACATTTTATCTTGGTAATTACCAATCTTCTGTCCTCAGTACCTTTGATGTCCCTAAAAATTAAATCAATGACAAAGGGAAAACACAGCTAATTTTAGCATTTCTCTTCCTGTTGCTATGCTCTGGCACTAAGTAGTCTTTCCATCAAGAAATAAATAACATGTCCTTTAGCTGCTGCACAGCCTGCCTATGTAAATAAACAAAGGTATAAGATCAGAATGCCTCAGTACAATTTGGAAATAGTTATGTTAGGTTGACCATTGTCTTTCAATCTTATTCTCCATTAAAAAATAAAACATATTTCTTTAACTAAGCACAGATTTCAAAATAAAACATTAAAATTTCAAATGAACTCAGGTATGAGAGAATAGATGAACAGACTGTAAAGACATTCTAAGGTTTGGATACTACTCAGAATTCAACAAGATGGCTATCAATTTGACTCCGTGTGAGGAGTTGATGATAAAATTGGACCAAGTGAATATGCACAAAGTTAAGTTTCTACCTATGTATGTTATGTCCTAATATCATAAATAATTGATTTGTGATTTGTTTCCTTCAGGGGTTAACTCATGATCTGGCAATCCATCTGTTAGCATGTTTCACATTTCATGAAGATGTTAATAACAGAAGTGTAAGTTCAAGGAATTTAGTCTATGAATATGCCATAGGACACAAATATTCAGAGTGTAAGGGTGTTAAAGGAAAGAAACATTTATAATAACAAGGGCTACTGGCAAAAAAAAAAATCAGTATTTCATTAATAGGACAGTAGAAAACCAATTACAGAATAGACTAGAAAAATATTAAGTGTGTATTTGGTAAATTTAACATATATACAAAAATGTATGCAACATATAGTTACATTAAATCCACACACACCAAAAATGTACACACATATGTTTGTTGTTAACCTTGTAAATGTTTGCATATTTGTAGAAGAGGGATACACAGGAAGCCATCAAAAGTGTTTCTCTTTGGGGATGGGATTCACGGCAGAGCAGAGGGTGCGTGAAATAGAAATGGCTACGCTTTTCATTTCCCATTTCTCTGCACTGCTTGATTGTGTTTGATATCATTAATATGTGCTGTTTCCTTAACAAAAGCAAGCCAAAACCAGAAAAAAACAGTAATGAAAACACAGCAACTAGGAAAACAGAGTAAAAATGTTCCAAGAGTTGAAATGCACACTGTCAATCATCCTTAAAGTTAATATGACCCCCACTGCTTTCACAGAGTGGAAGTTATTTCATTGTAATCATGAAGTGATTTTGCTTGAAAAGAAAAACAGAAGTATAACTCCAATTTCATGGTCATAAAGGAAATCTGTGGCTGTTTGTCTTAAACAAATAGGTGAAAATAATTTGCTACTGTATTCCTGTCAAGCTCTACAAAGGAGAGTCAGGCCTATAGAGCAGCATGAGCCCTGCAATTATGGAGCTTGCTATGAGCTGCTATGCACAGACTTTACTAACGAGGGTTGAGATTATCCAGTCTGCTAGGACTTTGTTCAAGGTCAGTTTTGCTCCAATTCAGCCTTTTACCATAATACCAAGTTAACCCTCCTGTTAGAAGAAGGAAAAAAAAAAGGTGAAAATCATATTGGAAAAGGAACATATTCAACATGCTCCTAAGTCCACAAAATGGTAATATGTTGGAATACGCAGTCTACACCAGCACTATTCTAAGCTCTTCTATGTGTTAATTCATTTTGTCTTCCCCCCAGTCCTCAAACAGAAGTGCTGTTTTGTTTGTTTTGCTTTGTTTTACCAAAGCACTGCATATCCCTGACTTACAGTGGTGTCCATGGAACCTGGGACATCAGTGCATCAGGCATAATAGTCTTTTGCATAACCAGTATGCTAACTCCCACTTTGAGAGGCACTGTTATACAAATCGGACTATTCAGATAAGAAAACAGAATGTTGGGACTGAGTGGTGGTGTACCTGGTTAATCGCACCTTACAATGCACAAGGACCCCAGTTAGAGCCGTAGGTCCCCACCTGCAGGGGGAAAGCTTCACAAGTGGTATCTCTCTCCACCTGCAGGCCTCTCGGTCTCTCTCTCTCTCTGTCTCTCTCACCCAAGCCTCTTGATATCTGGCTATCTCTATCCAATAACTAAATATAGCCAAAAATTAAAAAAGAAAATATATCAGAAAAGCTATGCATTTTTTTTTACCAATATACACTTTTTAAAAACCAAAGCACTACTCAAACCAAAGCTAACTGGGGTGCTGGGACATTGAACTTGGGACTTTGAAGCCTTAGGCATAAGAGTCTCTTTGAATAGCCATTATGTTACCTACCCCTACTACATACTTTTAAATTTTAAATATATATATATATATATTTATTTATTGGACAGAAACAGCCAGAGGGCAGGGGGTGATAGAGAGGGAGAGAGACAGAAAGATACCTGCAGCACTGCTTCCCCACTCGCAAAGCTTTCCCCCTGCAGGTGGGGACCGGGGCTCAAACCTGGGTCATTGCGCACTATATAACATGTGTGCTCAACCAGATGCACCACAGCACAGCCCCTCACTATATATTCTTTTCTGTAAGTTCTTCTAGTACAAAAATAAATTATCATAATGTATTAAAAGTATATAAAGTAAAATAACAGTCACTTCAATTCATTTATTCTAATGTTGAAGATATTGATAGTTAACATAAGCAATAATTCTAATATATTTAGGCGAATGGCCAATACTTTGTCATAAGCTATGCATTCACATAAGTAATATCAGTTTCTCTTCTATATAGATAAAAATTTAAAGTAAAAATCATTAAAATATCAATATATTTTCTTTAACTTAACCCTATTTGCCTAGCAGATTAGACAAACATTAATCTAAACCTCTGAGTAATACTTTTAAAGTAGATTCCAGTTTCAAAAGAGATTCAGAGACAGTATTTTATAAATAGAAAAACACAGATTGGTGAAGTAACAGCCTCTGCCCACAAAATAACTCATTTAAAGTAACCTACCTAGAATTCAGAGGTTATTAAATTTTTCCCTTGTGGTCATACCACAAACCATGAAAAATGTGTGGCGCACCATCTGAAATACATTAAACTTCACTGGATTTTAAATAAGTGGCTTTCCTAAACCAATGGCCATACAGACATCATCTAGTTAGTTTACTAAATGTACATCAGCCACAATCCTATTTACTTAAGACTTGAAGAAGAGATATAGAAGACACAATCTCTATTAAACTGGGGAAACTCTTACTTGATATCACAATGCATCCATCCTTGAGGCAGGAAATCTATTTAAAACAGATGTGAAGTTTGTCATTTTCCCATGTGAGTGTAATTCAGCGATTTGAGGCCATCTACTTTTAAGCAAATGACTCTTTAAGTCTGACAGTATTTTACTGGTTACAAAAGACTTGGAGGCCCACAAGGTGGCACAGTAAATAACGCAGTGGATTCTTGGGCAACGGGTCCTGAGTTCGATCCCTGGCATTTCATTTGCCAGAGTGATTCTCCGGTTCTCTGGTTCTCACCTCTCCTCTCCTCTTCCTTCCCCTCCCCTCCCTTCCTCTCTCTCTCCCTTTTTCTCTCTCTCTCTCTCTTTCTCTCTCTCTCTCTCTCTCTCATAAAGACATAAATAAATATTTTAAAGGCCTAATATGAATCAAGATATTCCCCACTTTTTGATCAGTTTATTCTGTTTCATCTTTACCCAACAGCAGCACCATGGCATTTACAGACAATTTTTACATCTCCTATTATCTCCTATAATTCTTTTCCAGGTAAACTAGCTTCAGCTGCCTCCATTTGCTACAGGGATTTTCTGACTTCTTATTGGCTGGTAAATGTTCCTACCTCGGTTGATATATATATCAACCCTATGTGTGTCTTATTATTGCAGGCTACATGGTTTCCTCAAGCTGTCTTTATAACATAATCAATGTAGCCAAAGTCTGTATTTTATAGTGACTGTATTTGTTGTGTCTTGAGCAACAGGCACACAGTTGACTGCTAATGATTCTGTGTTAAATAAAACTTTCAATGTTTTTATAATAACCCCCTCAGTAGTTTGTGTCTCTTTTTCTAGATTTCAATCTATCAGTACAATTTCTCACTTGGCTTTATCCGTATTACAAAAGCCTGAAACTTGGTGCTTTAATTATTTCTTCAACTTTTTATCATCTGCATACCCAATATGATAATTTTCTTGTGTATTCATCCAAATCATTCCTCAAAAATCGAATAGGTCAGGGACAGACAGTGACCTTGAGCATAACACTGGAAACCTCAGGCGAGGGAAATAATAATTGTTTGGATGGAATTTGGAAAAACACCACAAACTTTCCATACTTAGAGCTGTTCCAAACTATTAAATAATAATTCTATGAGGTAAGAATTATTAGTCCCACATGCAGATATAGAAAAGCAAAAGTTTGTAGAGAGTCAATAACTTGATTAAGGTTTAAAAGCCAATCTCAGAGTAAAATTTGAAACACAGACTCAGGTCTCCAATTGTTCCAACTAGTTCTATTCACTAGTTAATTAATTTCTCTTCTCCTTCAGTCCCTTATATTTTCATCTCAGGAAATATCCGTGAGTCCACAGTCCACGTAGCATTTTCTCGTAACAATAATAATAATAATAATAATAATGATTTCACTTTTCTTTCAGTATCCAACATATTTCTCAGTTAACAACAAAAATGTTTCAAGTGCACAGTGTACTACTTTGTATAAAATAGTTCATAATCATATTTGGAAAAACATATGAAACCTTCTTCAATTTGGAAAAAAAACTCAGCAAACAGTTATATAAAAGCACTATCCAAAGCATCATTTTAGTTGAACCACTTAATCATGACATTAATACTACTGAATTGACTCAGACAGACATCAGATTCTTCATCAGGCAAATCAGCAGAGGATAACAGAGGGAGAATTTGGGATTTTAGTCAGAAAGCAGAATTCAATTTTCTCTCTAAGACTTACTAGCTCCTCAGAGAGGACACTAGGATTTTTCAGGTCTTCTGGACTCTGCAATGCTCTCTTTCAAAGAAATGGCTGCACTTTCCAATTTTTTCAACAATTTTCTGATGCATTTGAGAACATACAATAATCCCCTCCTCCCTTTTAGTTCCTGCATATCTTAATCCTCTACAAGTTCCTGTTTGGAGGTCTCATAAGCACTTCACACTCAGAACCCCTTGCCTCCACCCAGTTTATCTTTGTCCCAATCTCCAGTGACCCAGGGCACCACCAGACACCTACTCACACAGGTTAGATATTTGAGATATACCCTTGGCTCCAACTTTTACAATTTTCATAACCAAGGTCTAGATCATACACTTTTGTTTTTTGAATCTCAAAACTTCTTCATTTCCCTTTTTTGCTTCTACTGAAATGTCCCTGGTTTGTATCACTAACATCACCCTGTTCTTTCTCCTGAAGATACCTAAAATTACCTAATTGACCCTAATGTCAAATCTTTCCTGTCACCAATTTACCACTAAGAAGGGGATCTTTCTAAAATTAAAATATTAATGTGTCACTTCCTTTCTTAAAATAGTTCTATGACTACTGCTGGGCCGGAAAAAAAGTTTAAATTACATGCTATCCATTTTTTTTCTCCTCCAGGGTTATTGCCGGGGCTCAGTGCCAGCATTAAGAATTCACTGCTCCTAGCAACAGTTTTTCCTTTTTTAAAATTTTTAAAATTATTTTATTCCATTTTATTGAATAGGACAGAGAGAAATTGAGAGAGGAGGGGGATATTAGAGGGCATGAAGTGTGCCCTCCCAGCAGGTGGGGAGCAGGGGGCTCAAACCCAGTTCCTTGTGTGAATCCTTGCGCATAGTGCTATGCATGCTTACCAGGCGCACTGCCCAGCACCTATGCCATCCTTCATAAGGCCTGCAACATAAGCCCAATTTCTTACCACTACCTTATTTCAAACTATACTAGTCACTCATGCCATTTCCTCAAATTCACTATGTTCTCTAACGTTGTACAACTTATACAATTTTTCTTCCATTGGTCTCCTGGGTTATACATAAAATTATTTCCATTTCAATATAAAAATATTATAGGGGCCAGACAACAGCACATTGGGTTAAGTGCACATAGTACAAAGTGCAAGGACCCACACAAATATCCTGGTTCGAGCCACCAGCTCCCCACCTGTAGGAGGGTCGCATCACAAGCACTGAAGCAGGTCTGTAGGTGTCTCTTTCCCTCTCCCTTTCTATCTTCCTTTCCCCTCTCAGTTTCTCTTTGTCCTATCAAAAAGAAAAATATATAAAGAAAAGAAAGTGGCCACAGTAGCAGTAGATTTATAGTGCAGGCACTGAGCCCCAGCAATAACTCTTGGAGGTAATAATAATAATAATAATTATTATTATTATTATTATACTATATAAATAAAAATATTAGATTTAAAAAGTTAAAGGGGCCAGGTGGTGGCACACCTGGTTAAGTGCACACAAGATAGTGCGCAAGGACCCAGGTTCAAGCCCCTGGTGTCCACCTGCAAGGGGAGAGCTTCCTTCACAAGTGGTGAAGCAGGGCGACAGGTCTCTCTGTCTCTTTCCTTCTCTATCTCCCTCTCTCCTCTCAATTTCTCTCTGTCTCTATGCAATAATACATAAATAAATATTTTTTAAAAGTTTATACAAATCCATTAGAAAGTTCAAGGGTGGAGGTGAGAATTAAGTACTAACCTGAACGAGCATCCAGCCAAACTGGCAAAGATACAGGTAATGCATGGCCGCAGCCAAGGCTGAGCAGCTCTCCTCTGTGAGCTGGGGACTTGCATAGGCAGATGCCAGAAATACAATCTGTAAGAAACACAATTCATTTTAAATCACACTAAAATCAACTAAGAATGCTAAGAAAGTAAACTTCTTAATCTGAATCTATGATTCAATCATACAAAGAAAAAAGTAAGTTGACTTGTCTCCTAAACTGGTAAGACCAACAGATATTCTGTAAATCCATAGATGTTGGTATGCTTCTAAGACCCCTTCTGTTTCATTGGTTTAATCCCCCCTGCTTAACACTGTATTCTATTTACATAACCACTGTTAACTAAGGGGCATTGGTTTAATCCCCACTGGTTCATGATGTCTTTTTGCTCCGCCCCCTCTCATTGTGCACCCTAATTTCCACCAATCTTTTTTCGCTCCACCCTCTCTACGTCACATCCTGTTTCCACCCTACTTGGCGAGTATATATAAGGACAGGATTGTGATTAGAGATAGCTTGGCTTAGATTGTGCTGCGTTCCACATGAATAAAGAGATACTGCTTCCCAGCTCAGCCATGAGTCCCTGGTCGTCTGTCTCCTGCATGCAAAGCTAGCCCAGCCCAGCATAATGGCGCCCGAACAGGGACTGGCACATAGATATGTGTATTTCTAGGGAAAAGGGAATTCTATGAAATCATGCCACACATGGTTTTAGGCTTTCTTGTGTAAATTTTCAAAGTAATTCTTGCTCTTATCAATGATGAACAAAAATTCTATGAACTGCATTTAGTCTAGCTAAGCAGAAAAGAGAAAACAGAGCAGAAGTATCATCCCTTGTTTAAGTCAAGATTGGTGGGAGGGAAAAAAAGGGGGGGGCGGCAAAAGCTCAGACTTTGCCAACATCTTCATCTTGCCTGAAAAATAAGAACATATATAGCAAACAAGATTTAAATTTCAGATCTTATGATTACTCTTATGATTGGATTTTTATTTCAACAGACTTCAAGTTGTCATTACAAATAGCATCCACAGTGAGAATTCTCAACCAAACGATTATGTGTAACTCTTCTCTTCTTCAGACACATAAACAAACCCCAGTCCAACTTTTTGTTCAGTTAAGAAAAAAAAAAACTGTAGGTATGATAGTCCGTAAGGTGGCACAGTGGATAAATCCTTGGACTCTAATGCATGATGTCCCTAGCTGAATCCTTTAAATCACATATGTCATAATGATGCTCTAATTCTTCTGCAAACCAATAAACAAATAAATATGTAATAAAATTGCACCTACTATCACCTTTTCACATGCTTTATTATTTATTTTTATTATACTTCTGGTTATTGTTAGTTTCATTATAAGACTGGAATTTTGCAGAAAGTAGGTTTTAAAGGAACTCTTATTGAAGAAATTGATAAAAAAGTGAGTGAAATAATGTTATCCTGCCATACTGTATCTTCTCTAATATATAACTCCTGAGCTTAAATCTATAACATAAAGAATAGATGGTGATTGTAGATGAAAAATTGGAAACAATAATACTATACTGCAATCTCTCAAGAAATAAACTCACTCACTCATCAGTATAGAGGTTAAATTTTTATGACCTTACACAGTGCTTTGAACACAAGAATGTTCAATAAGTGGCTGCTGAAAGAAGGAATCATTGATCAAGAAAGACAGAGGGATGTTTCAAGAAGAAAGCAAGTAATTTGTGTCTCAAAATGCAGGATGGTTCGTTGTGAAGTGAGCCTGCCACTTTTCAGGATCCGGTAGGAACTTGAAGTAAGTTTGCTTTCTTTGCACCACACTTTGACACAATTAATTTTTTTTAACTTTTAAAAAAAAATTTATATTTACTTATTTATTCCCTTTTGCTGCCCTTGTTTTTTTATTGTTGTTGTAGTTATTACTGTTGTTGCTATTGATGTCGTCGTTGTTGGATAGGACAGAGAGAAATGGAGAGAGGAGGGGAAGACAGAGAGGGGGAGAGAAAGACAGACACCTGCAGACCTGCTTCACCGCCTGTGAAACGACTCCCCTGTAGGCGGGGAGCCAGGGACTCAAACCGGGATCCATCTGCTGGTCCTTGTGCTTCATGCCACGTGTGCTTAACCTGCTGCACTACTGCCCAACTCCCTAGGTAGATTTTTTTAATAGGAGTATCTTAGGTTGTTTTTTTCCCCCTAAGGAGAATTCAATTTTTATGGGAAAATCTCTTGTTTTGTTTTGTTTTGTTTTGTTTTGTTGTAGTAGTTGTTGTTGGTGTTGTCGTTGTTGGATAGGACAGAGAGAAATGGAGAGAGGAGGGGAAGACAGAGAGGGGGAGAGAAAGATAGACACCTGCAGACCTGCTTCACCGCCTGTGAAGCGACTCCCCTGCAGGTGGGGAGTCGGGGGCTCGAACTGGGATCCTTATGCCGGTCCTTGCGCTTTTCAATGTTTCAAGCAGTGAACAATCAAACTTTGACTCTGTAACATTGCTTTACATCCTGACACTTTCACTGCTGTGTAGCTGATTTGTTTGTTTTTTTAATTTTTTATATTTAATTTCCCTTTTGTTGCCCTTGTTTTTCATTGTTGTTGATATTATTATTATTGTTGTTGATGTCATTGTTAGACAGGACAGAGAGAAATGGAGAGAGGAGGGGAAGACAGAGAGGGGGAGAGAAAGACACCTGCAGACCTGCTTCACTGCTTGTGAAGCGACTCCCCTGCAGGGGGGAGCCAGGGGCTTGACCCGGGGATCCTTATGCAGGTCCTTGCTACCGCTCCCTTGTTTGAGTTTTTATCTGCATCACATGTGCAACTTTTAAAAAATCACCTGAGGAGATTATTTTTAAATTATCTGTATATCTACCACAAAATTTTCTGCCACAAGGATTATCACTAGCAGTTCAAATCAACCACAACTGGCAACTTTTTCTTTCTAAATTTTATTAGGTAGGATGGAGAAAAACAGGAATGAGAGGGAGCTAGAGAAAGTGAAGAGAGAAGGTCACCTGCAGACCTGCTTTCCCACTTGTGAAGCAATCCTCCTAAAGGTGGGAAGGGGAGGAGCTCGAACCAGGATCCTTGAGCTTGGTAATATGTGTGCTTAATCAGGTGCACCACCACCCAGCTCTTACTTATGAATTTGTTTATTTATTGAATAGAGACCAAAAGAAATTGAGAAAGCAGGAGGATATCGGGAGAAAAAGAGACTCAACACTACTGCTCATAAAGTTTTCCCCCTGCAGATGGGGACTGGGTCCTTGTGCATTGGTAATGGGCACTCAATCTCATGCCCTTATACAGTAATGTACAAGTCAGAAATGAAAGTGACTCTAAGGGAAGGCTATCATGGAGAGTTTTCTTCTGATTAACTATGTTTAACAGATAATTGCCTAGAATAAACCACCTTAGCATAATGTCACACTGAATTTCTAGTACCTTTTCTTCATTAATTTAAGGCTCTATGGCATGTCTACTACCAGCTTTACCTTCTATCCTGGATTCCTTTTAATGCATTTCAGTCTTTCCTAAGAGAATGTAAAACATCAGAAAAAAATTAATTTTCATTATTACTACCCTCTTATTTAACAGTTTCCACTGATTTCATGGAGCCAGTCTTTTTTCCCTCTTGTTGACTACAAAACGTTAAATATTCCTGGCTAGCCCACTCATGATGTTCATGTAAAAGAATGAAAAATCTATTATGTTTAATTTCATGGCTGGCCTTCCTTCTTTCCTTCATTTCTTCCTTTCTCCCATCCATTTAAACTAATCCCCACTTCCTGTATTTAACAGTTGAGCTATTTATAAGCATTATAAGTATAATGCTTGGAGTAAAAAAAAATAAAATAAAGACCCTGGAATGAGAAATTAAATATGTCTCTGAATATCTTAGGTCTGTCAGTGAGTTGTTTTATACAATCAAGAGTATTTGGCAACTACTGAACGTCCAAAACTGGTCTGCCAGGTTTGGTAATTATTACTTTTTTATAGTTGCTATAGTGAAAAAATAGGGTGCAAAAATCAGTCCATGTATTTGTAGTTTTCAAGTGGCACATACTTTACATATGCTGTGTTTAGAGTACCCCTGTCCCTGTTGCAAAAAAAAAATAATAAAAATAGCACAGAACATAGACCTCCTGCTAATGCTACCTGCATTGTAAAAGCATTGTAACCAGACATTAAACTATGAAAGCATATACCATGAAGTGATTTCATTACTATTCAGAGTCAGAGGCAGGTGGACACTGGGAACATCCAGTTAGACTGAATGCACACAATCAAATTAAATTAGTTATTTTATCATATGCTTGAAACAATTGCTTCAATCAAATGTTAAATATCATTTAAATCAAATATTATGATTTTTTCATAAATGTCAATATACACTTCAATTTTCATTCTAACTTATCTTTTGTAAAGATTCAGGGGGTGGGCAGTGACACACTGGGTTAAGCGCAAGGAGCCTCTGGTTCCCCACCTGCAGGGGGTCGCTTCACAAGCCATGAAGCAGGTCTGCAGGTGTCTGTCTGTCTCTCTCCCTCTATCTTTCCCTCCCCTTCTCAATTTCTCTCTGTCCTATAACAAAAAAGAAGAAGATTGGGATAGTTGTTATCTACATAAAAAAGATACTTCAAATGGCCATTTTGTAAAATAATAATAGCTGAATTATTATTTCAACTATTATTGAGTCTCATCTCATAATCCTTAGTAAATATTTATCATACGTTTTCCTTCATTTCTTTAAAGGATAATATTTCTCTCTGAGAAATATTTGAGTCATTACTTAACACTGGATGGTGTAAAAGATACATGGCAAAAGGAATCCTGATTTATTTTTATCAATAATGACAACAATAACAATCATCATTTAATGTATGGTATTTTGTGCTAGAGACTGTGATAAATATCAAACAGACATTTTATCGGAACCCTAATGAACCACATAATTTGAGATCACAGCATTCATATTATAAAGAACACACGGTTGAAAAAAAGTTAAGAAAGTACCGACACTTATATAATAAGCCCTGTATGGTTTGTCTGTCTGCTCAGCTCTGGCATATGGCAGTGCAGGGGACCAAACCTGGGGCTTTGGAGGTTCAAGCATGAAAGTCTCTTTGCATAACCATTATGTTATCTACCCCTGCCTAGAAGTCCTATATATTAACAGTTGTATATATTACAAGGTTAGCTAATATAAAATAATTAAAATTTATTAGATTCAATTTAAAAAATATTGAAGCTGATTTTGATATGAACTTTAGATTAATAATTCACTTGTTTAAATATAAAATTATTTTTTAGTTCCTGTTGATATCTTTTAGTTCCTGCTACAGTCAAAATCAAATAAGCACAGTTGAAACTTAACTCACAAGTAGACTAACTAAACACCTTCCTATAGCCTTTAAAGGAAAATATTTTATCTTTTTGAAGAATGAAAAATAACAACAAAAAAATTCTGCAACCAGACTAGAGAGTCAGTAACCAAGTATGTCAGCATAAAGACCAGGTTATAAAGCTGGTACCATATCGGGGTGGGGGATACTAAGGCACTGGAAGAAACTCTAGTTAAGGGTCTCTACTTCTCTCTTTTCAGTCTCTCTCTGCCTTTCCATTGTAATTAAAATATCCTAAAGCAGTGAAAAGACATATACTTAAGGCCCCAGTTATTTAAAAAATCCTGCAGTAATTGCTATATTCTTTCACCCATATGATTTTATATGTATAACCCCCTTTTAATAAAAAATTACAAATTATTGTAAAAGGATGTCACACACTGTTAGCTTCAGATATTTTCTTCAAATTAAATCAAATAGTGCATTTTTATACTGTGCTTAGGGCACCATACACAAAGCTCACAGCATGATGAAATGAATAAAGTGAACTAGAGGAAGTCGGGCGGTAGCACAGCAGGTTAAGTGCATGTGGCGCAAAGCACAAGGACCAGCATAAGGATCCCAGTTCGAGCCCCCAGCTCCCCACCTTCAGGGGAGTCGCTTCACAGGCAGTGGAAGCATATCTGCAGGTGTCTATCTTTCTTTCTCTCCCCCTGTCTGTCCTCTTCTCCTCTCTCCATTTCTCTCTGTCCTATCCAATAACAACAACATCAACAACAACAACAACAACAATAAAAAAGGGCAACAAAAGGGGAAAATAAATAAATATTTAAAAAATTTTTTTAAAAAGAAAAAAGTGAACTAGAAAGAAATGGTATGATGTCAGCTAGAGCATTTTCACATTTTCAGTTTATAACATCTTTGGGAGAAAATGAAAACACAATGAGAAGATTTCACCTCAGCATTGTCATAAGCATCTGCTAAGATACTTTTAATATTTTAAAATAAAGGTCTTTATGAGTCTCAATTTCTCAAACCCCTTAGCCAATCCATTAAAAGAACCAGTAAAACATAAAACAGTGACTAGGATCCTGAATTCTAAGCAAGAATCCATAATTAAAATCCCTATTCCAAAAATATGGATAGGAACACACCTAAATAAGCAAAGACAGATGACTGGATAAAGAAGTTATGACATACTACTTGGAAAAAAAAATTTTTGAGACAAACAAGAGAGAAAAAAAAAAGTCACATACAGGGGAAAACCCATAAGATTATCTGCAGACTTCTCCACTCAAACTCTAAAAGCCAGAAGAGAATGGCAAGATATCTATTGAGCCCTGAATGAAAAAGGCTTTCAACCAAGGATAATATATCCTGCTAGACTTTCATTCAAACTAGATGGAGGGATCAAAACCTTCTTAGACAAACAACAGTTAAAGGAGGCAACCGTAACCAAACCGGCACTGACAGAGGTTCTAAAAGACCTCTTATAAACAAGAACATCACTATAATACTTGCAATATTTCAGAGCAAACAAAAATTTGTTGAACAATGGCACTACAATACATTAAATACATAATATCGATAAATGTCAATGGCTTAAACTCACCCATCAAAAGGCACAGAGTGGGGGGATGGATCAGAAAACATAACCCAACCATATGCTGCTTGCAAGAATCCCATCTGTCACAAGATAAACCCAGACTTAAAGTGAAAGGATGGAAAACTATCATACAGGCTAACGGACCACAAAAAAGGGCAGTAACAGCCATTCTCATCTCAGACACAATAGATTTTAAATTAAATAAAGTAATAAAAGATAGGCAAGGACATTACATAATTATTAGAGGATCAATCAGCCAAGAAGACTTAACAATTATTAACATCTATGCACCCAATGAGGGACCATCTAAATATGTCAAGCACATCCTGAAAGAATTTCAAAAATACATCAATAGTAATACAATAATAGTGGGAGACTTCAATACCCCACTCTCACACTTAGACAGATCAACAAAGCAGAGAATCAACAAAGATACAAGAGAATTGAATGAAGAGATTGACAGACTAGACCTCTTGGACATTTTCAGAGTCCTTCACCCTAAAAAACTGGAATACACCTTCTTTTCAAATCCACATAACACATACTCAAGGATAGACCACATGTTAGGCCACAAAGACAGCATCAATAAATTGAAGAGCATCGAAATCATCCCAAGTATCTTCTCAGACCACAATGGAGTAAAACTAACATTTAACAACAAACAGAAAATTATTAAAAGTCACAGAATTTGGAAACTAAACAACATACTCCCTAAGAACCACTGGGTCAGAGAGTCACTCAAGCAGGAAATTCAAATGTTCCTGGAAACAAATGAAAATGAAGACACAAGCAATCAAAATATTTGGGACACAGCTAAAGCAGTACTGAGAGGGAAACTTATAGCCATACAATCACATATTAAACACCAAGAAAAAGCTCAAATGAATGACCTTACTGCACACCTCAAAGACTTAGAGAAAGAGGAACAAAGGAACCCTAAAGCAACCAGAAGGACAAAATTAGAGCATAAATAAACAACATCGAAAATAAAAGAACCATACAAAAGATCAATGAAGCCAAATGTTGGTTCTTTGAAAAATTAAACAAAATTGACAAACCCCTAGCCAAACTCACCAAACAAAAAAGAGAGAAGACTCAAATTAATAGAATTGTAAACAATGGAGGCGCTATCACAACTGACACCAAAGAAATCCAGAGAATCATGCGAAACTTCTATGAAGAACTATACGCCACCAAGCTAGAGAATCTGGAAGAAATGGAACAATTCCTAGAAACATATGCCCTTCCAAAACTGAACTAAGAACTACAAAATCTAAATGCACCAATCACAGACAAAGAAATTGAAACCGTTATTAAGAATCTCCCCAACAACAAAAGTCCTGGACCAGATGGCTTCACAAACAAATTGTACAAAACTTTCAGGAAATATTAGTACCCATACTTCTTAAGCTTTTCCATAAGATTGAAGAAACAGGAATACTCCCTTCCACCTTCTATGAAGCCAACATCACCCTGATACCAAAAGCTGATAGGGACAGAACAAAAAAGGAAAATTACAGACCAATATCTCTGACGAACATAGATGCCAAAATATTAAACAAGATCTTGGCCAACCGGATACAGTAGCATATCAAAAAGATTGTTCATCATGACCAAGTGGGATTCATCCCAGGAATGCAAGGCTGGTTCAACATCCATAAGTCAATCAATGTCATTCACCACATCAATAAAAGCAGAGCCAAAAACCACATGATTATCTCAATAGATGCAGAGAAAGCCTTTGACAAAATCCAACACCCATTCATGCTCAAAACTCTACAAAAAATGGGAATAGATGGGAAATTCCTCAAGATAGTGGAATCTATATATATCAAACCTACAGCCAACATCATACTAAATGGACAAAAGCTGAAAGCATTCCCCCTCAGATCAGGGACTAGACAGGGATGTCCACTGTCACCATTACTCTTCAACATAGTATTGGAAGTTCTTGACATAGAAATCAGGCAAGAGAAAGAAATCAAAGGAATACAGATTGGAAGGGAAGAAGTCAAGCTCTCACTATTCGCAGATGATATGATAGTATACATAGAAAAACCTAAAGAATCCAGCAGAAAACTACTTGAAGTTATTAGGCAATATAGCAAGGTATCAGGCTACAAAATCAATGTACAAAAATCAGTGGCATTTCTTTATGCAAACACTAAATCTGAAGAAGAAGACATCCAGAAATCACTCCCATTTACTGTTTCAGCAAAATCAATCAAATACCTAGGAATAAAGTTGACCAAAGAAATTAAAGACTTGTATGCTGAAAACTATGAGTCGCTACTCAAGGAAATAGAAATTGATACCAAGAAATGGAAAGATACCCCATGCTCATGGATTGGAAGAATAAATATCATCAAAATGAATATTCTCCCCAGAGCCATATACAAATTTAATGTAATACCCATCAAAGTTCCACCAAGCTTCTTTAAGAGAATAGAACAAACACTACAATCATTTATCTGGAACCTGAAAACACCCAGAATTGCGAAAACCATCTTGAGGAAAAGAAACAGAAATGGAGGCATCACACTCCCAGACCTTAAACTATATTATAAAGCCATCATCATCAAAACAGCATAGTACTGGAACAAAAATAGGCACACAGACCAGTGGAACAGAATAGAAAGCCCAGAAATAAATACCCACACCTATGGATATCTAATCTTTGATAAGGGGGCCCAAAAGATTAAATGGAAGAAGGAGGCTCTCTTCAATAAATGGTGCTGGGAAAACTGGGTTGTAACATGCAGAACAATGAAACTGAACCACTTTATCTCACCAGAAACAAAAATCAACTACAAATGGATCAAAGACCTGGATGTCAGACCAGAAACAATCAAATACTTACAGGAAAACATTGGTAAAACACTTTCCCACCTACACCTCAAGGACATCTTTGATGAATCAAACCCAATTGCAAGGAAGACTAAAGCAGAAACAAACCAATGGGACTACATCAAATTGAAAAGCTTCTGCACATCCAAAGAAACTATTAAGCAAACAAAGAGACCCCTCACAGAATGGGAGATCTTCACATGCCATACATCAGACAAGAAACTAATCACCAAAATATATAGAGAGCTCAGCAAACTTAGCACCAAAAAAGCAAATGACCCCATCCAAAATTGGGCAGAGGATATGAACAAAACATTCACCTCGGGAGTCGGGCTGTAGCGCAGCGGGTTAAGCACAGGTGGCGCAAAGCACAAGGACCGGCATAAGGATCCTGGTCGAACCCCGGCTCCCCACCTGCAGGGGAGTCGCTTCATAGGCGGTGAAGTAAGTCTGCAGGTGTCTTTCTTTCTCTCCTCCTCTCTGTCTTCCCCTCCTCTCTCCATTTCTCTCTGTCCTATCCAACAACGACAACAACAATAATAACTGCAACAATAAAACAAGGGCAACAAAAGGGAAAAAATAAATTAAATAAATATTAAAAAATAAATAAATAAAATTTAAAAATTAAAAAAAAAAGAAAAAAAAAACATTCACCTCAGAGGAGATCCAAAAGGCTAACAAACATATGAAAAACTGCTCTAGGTCACTGATTGTCAGAGAAATGCAAATTAAGACAACATTGAGATACCACCTCACTCCTGTAAGAATGGCATACATCAAAAAGGACAGCAGCAACAAATGCTGGAGAAGATGTGGGGACAGAGGAACCCTTTTGCATTGCTGGTGGGAATGTAAATTGGTACAGCCTCTGTGGAGAGCAGTCTGGAAAACTCTCACAAGGCTAGACATGGACCTTCCATATGATCCAGTAATTCCTCTCCTGGGATTATACCTCAAAAACTCCATAACACCCAACCAAAAAGAGGTGTGTACTCCTATGTTCATAGTAGCACAATTCATAATAGCTAAAACCTGGAAGCAACGAGGTGCCCAACAACAGATGAGTGGCTGAGAAAGCTGTGGTATATATACACAATGGAATACTATGCAGCTATCAAGAACAATGAACCCACCTTCTCTGACCCATCTTGGACAGAGCTAGAAGGAATTATGTTAAGTGAGCTAAGTCAGAAAGATAATGATGAGTATGGGATGATCCCACTCATCAACAGAAGTTGAGTAAGAAGATCTGAAAGGGAAACTAAAAGCAGGACCTGACCAAATTGTAAGTAGAGCACCAAAGTAAAAACCCTGTGGTGAGGGGTAGACATGCAGCTTCCTGGGCCAGTGGGGGATGGGAGTGGGTGGGAGGTATGGGTCACAGTCTTTTGGTGGTGGGGATGGTGTTTATGTACACTCCTAGCAAAATGTAGACATATAAATCACTAATTAATTAATATGAGAGGGGGAAAATCAATTGTATGTCTCGAAGTTTTTAAAACACAGACTGAGTCTTTTTAATATATAGGCTGTGTATTTGACATGCAGACTCTCTCAAAAGCCTAGACCAAGTAGGTCAGAAGCAACCAATAGCACAGCTATATACAAGATACTGGGTACTGTACAGCAAACCCTAACAAAAGGACTTTTCAAAGTTAACCCAATTACCAAATAATGTGATGATAACATTAACTATCGATTGTCTTTTTGAACCCTAAGACAGCAGGAGCCTCACATCTCCACTATAGGGCCTCTACTTCCCCCAGTCCTGAAACCTTTGGATAGGGCCCACTTTCCCGCATGCCTCTCCCAATCCATATCAAATAATATTGCATCCGCCAATCGCAACCTAATCAACAGAAAGATTGCCACCTCAACATGCTTCAGCTCAGACTGAATGACAACCCTTCAGCTTCATTACTCGGGTGAGACCTTTCCTTTCATAGTATTCTCTAATTCCATCCCAGGTGGTTCACTTTCTAACAAAGTCCCCAAAACTAGATATACACCAGTTTCTGTGAGAGAGAGCATATGTTCACACGTATCCATAAAATACTGCAAAATATATACCTGAAAGCAGAAGTACACTAGAGTTTGCAGTGAGTACCCCGCAACACTTCCTCTCCACTATTCCAAGCTTTGGGTCCATGATTGCTCAACAATTTGTTTGGCTTCGTATGTTAACTCTCTTTTCAGTCACCAGGTGCCAGATGCCATCAGGATGCTAGCCAGGCTTCCCTGGATTGAAGACCTCACCAATATGTTCTGGAGCTCAGCTTCCCCAGAGACATACCCTACTAGGGAAAGAGAGAGGCAGACTAGGAGGATGGACCGACCAGTCAACGCCCATGTTCAGCGGGGAAGCAATTACAGAAGCCAGACCTTCCACCTTCTACAACCCACAATGATCCTGGTTCCATACTCGCAGAGGGATAGAGAGTGGGAAAGCTATCAGGGGAGGGGGTGGGATATGGAGACTGGGTGGTGGGAATTGTGTGGAGTTCTACCCCTCCTACCCTATGGTTTTGTTGATTTATCCTTTCTTAAATAAAAAATAAATATTTTTAAAAAGTTATGAGATCTATACTCCACAGAACACTACTCTGCAATAATAAAAAAAAAAAAAATGATAAGACTGTGCCCTTTGTGACAAAATGGATGGAATTAGAGGTGGCATAAGTAAAGCAATGAAAGACAACTACTGGATGGTTTTACTCCTATGTGAAATCCAGAGAACTAATACACAGGAACTTACAAAAACAAAACAGAAGCAAACAAAAGACAGAAGCAAGCAAACTGTTTCTCAGATTGTATGAGATCTATTGTGGCTATCTGTGGGTAGTGGGAGGGTGAGTACACAAATCTTTGGTGGTGGCTGTGGTCTACAACTATACACTTTAATCTCAGAAGCTTGAAACCCACAATCACAAATGAAAAATGAAAAAAGAATAAATAAGTCAACAAGGAAAAAAGATGGAATTCTTAGCTATCAGTTTTATTTCCTACGTACCTGTATTTAAACTATTTCTGTTCCACATGAGTCTGCTCTAAAATTGTGGAATCTAAGAATGTCTATATAGTTGAATATTTGAATTAGAAAATTTTCTCAACTCTGGCTCCAATCTCTGTATTTTCAGTTGGGACACAAGGCTGGCAGTGATTCCTACAACAGAAATTGTCTGGCAATTTTTAAATGGTTTTGATGGCTGTCTAGTCAAATTAATAACCCCTGAAATTAATGAGACAGAACTGATTTGAGAAGGATCAGTGAAAAAAAAATCTTGTATTCACCCTTGATTCCACTCAATACATTCTAGTTGATCACTCTCATTTAAAAAAAATTATTGATAACATAAAATTTCACAAGTCTGATCATTTAATATCAACCAATTTTGTTTCCTTCGCTTAAAATCCTAAAATCCTAATCCTCACAGAAGGCTTTAAGTGATTTCCTGTCTCTGCTGACTTAGAACAAATGAACAGATTTTCTTAAAGCACATACTACACAGCACAGTAATTAATTTGTGATGCTGTTGTGTTTTCTTAGGATGGTGATATATATTTAGGATATTTTTTAAAATATATATATTTTTACTTAACACCAATTTTTAGGGAATTTCTTCAGTCAGTTTTTTTTTCTAAGTTTACCATATCCCCCCCCCCCCCTTAGGAAATACTTAAAACTAAGAGTGTGATTTTACAAGTGCTTCTGTTCTATTTTAAAGGGGGAAGAAAGAAAAATGGCAAGTCTCGGCAGAAAAATATAGAAAGATCTGTTGTGGCACAAACAGCTTCTTCTGTTTCTCGTTCACAGAATAAGAAGTTTGACAGAGCATTAAGCCTACAACCGTGCATGCAAATGAGGGTCTCTAAATGGCCTGTACATTGAAAAGAGGCATTGGGGGAATGTAATTCCCTCTGTGCTCCTCCTCTCTGCTGGTTCCTCCTCTTCTCTCCCTGTCATCTCTAACTAGTGCCGGTTCAAACTGGCTAGCTCCAGTCTTGACAACATACTCCTCTCTTTCTCAGGGCTTTTGTTAGAACAGAGAATGGCTTTTTGCTTTCATGGAAGCTTGTGAGACTGATGCACGAACTGACAGCACGGCCTATCATTCAACAATTTATCAACTACCTAATTATATGAAAAGGTAGAATTAATCTAAAGCAAACATAACTGCCCAGATGCTATTTATTTTCATTTCATATCTACTGTATCTAGTCTCCTGCTTCTAGTAGTTCAACTGCCTTTATCCCTGGGCTAGTCACAAGTAGCTCTACATAATTGTTCTATTTGCTGTTTATGAAATCGTAGAGAAATATTTATATAAAAAATTGAAAAGAATCCAAGGAAAGTCGATTCAAATATCCTAACTTTTCCTGTTTTTCCACTGAACAGAAGGAAGAATAAACAGAACAGTCCTGAGTCATCCAACAAAGGGAAAACTGGAAAATGTCACTCATATACTGGTATTATTTTAAGCAATAAACTGGTTTTAGAGTTAATTATCTAAATAATGAATATTTCCCTTCTGTAACAATAACTGTGAGGAGTAAAACTATTTCAATAAATTGTTTTCAGAATTAGTAAACAGCATAACTAGTATTCAAAGGAAATAAAAGTGACAGATAAATAATAGCAATGTTAAATTCTGATTTAAAAATTAATATTTAGTAACACCCAATAGCTGTCACTTCAGAAATTTTTTTTCTGGGATTATAACTATGGTTCTAAGCCTGTACTGATTCCATTGCTTACACTGTCCATTTACTGTTGTTGTTGTTATTTTGGGCAAAGGGTGAAAGACAGAGACAGAGAGGAAAAAAGACAGAGAGAGAAAAAGAGAAAGACTGGCAGTAATAATCTACTACCTGTGTAGCGTCCTCCCTGCAGGTGGGGACAGGAAGCTTAAACCTGGGTCTTCCTGCATGGCAATGTGCATTCTACTATTTGTGCCACCATTGGGACCCGTGTCACTTCATTAATTGCAGTGTCTTTTCTACCTTTAAGAAGGGTGAACATGGCAGACCTTTATGAACAGAGCTTTGATCTCATGTCTCTGATGTCCAGAATGTGTGTGTGTGTGTGTGTGTGTGTGTGTGTGTGTGTGTGTGTGTGTGCGCTGTAATAGAAGGAGAAGGAATAGAGAGAATGTCAGAGTAAAATAATAGGACAGTTGACCCCTTTTCAGTCAGCACTTTAGAACTCCTTATATGCTAGTAAACACTTGTCAGATCTAATGGTATGTACCAAACCTAACCAGCTGAGAGAATGGAACATATTCTGCCAGCAGGAGTGGACAGTGACCTTCTGTTCGTTTTATCCACCCAGAACAGTGTCTTATGGTATTTTCGTG
Source organism: Erinaceus europaeus (assembly GCF_950295315.1). Lineage (NCBI taxonomy): Eukaryota > Metazoa > Chordata > Mammalia > Eulipotyphla > Erinaceidae > Erinaceus > Erinaceus europaeus. The sequence continues at coordinate 15,296,839 of NC_080172.1, read as the reverse complement.
AATGTCTTTAGGGAGGGCAAGTATTACTCAAGTTCCCACTAACACCGTTACTCATCCATTTCCTTACAGTTATCTTCACTGGTACACTTACAGTGTAACTGGAATTTGTGACAGCACACCAGAGGTCCAGTAAGTTTTACAACCCTAACCTAGCACTGCCTACATCCTAAAATAAACCTCCAAGCTCTTCATATGAATAGCCACTTTAAAAACTGTGCCTCAGAAGCTAATTTATTGTGGTTACAGACATGACAATATGCCAAGATATCTCAGTTTGTCCATGCCCGGCACATGTGGTTACAATTAAATAGTATTGTACTTACACTTTGCTAACTCACCTGTACACTGTCTGTTTGCCCATATGGACAAATTTGCAATAAGAAGCAATATCAGGGGGCCAGGCGGTAGTTCAGTGGGTTAAGCGCACGTGACACAAAGTGCAAGGACCTTCAGAAGGATCCCGGTTTGAGCCCCCGGCTATCCACCTACAGGGGAGTCACTTCACAGGTGGTGAAGCAGGACTGCAGGTGTCTCTCTTTCTCTCCCTCTCTCTGTCTTGCCCTCCCCTCTCAATTTCTCTCTGCCCTATCCAACAACAGTGACAATAATAATAGTAACAACAACACTGATAAACAACAAGGGCAACAAAAGGGGAAAAAAATGACCTCCAGGAGCAGTGGATTCATGGTGTAGGCACCGAGCCCCAGCGATAACCCTGGAGGCAAGAAAGAAAGAAAGAAAGAAAGAAAGAAAGAAAGAAAGAAAGAGAGAAAGAGAGAAAGAAAAAGGAACATCATCAAAATCTTGTATGACTCATAAACCTATATCAAGTGCCAACTACATGTAGCCTTTTTACTTACCTTAGATTCTCAGGGGGGAAAAAAATGACACATATAATGTGTTTTCTCATTGAGAAATACTTTACAATTCTATATTCCACACGAGAAAAGCAATTCCTATCTTATTTAAGAGTGAATCAGATTTATATCTAAGTCCTTAAAAGAAATTCAGTAGGCAGTGATGGGGGAGTTAGATTCTTAGCCTATTTACATTCCTTCCCTGAAATAACTACAGTTCCTTTGCTGTCCTGCTAATTTACAAGAAATGCTAGGAGCAATTTACAGGGACAGTTCTGAAAATGAAAGCAAGTCAACAATGGCAAGCTTAAGGATAAAAATAAAACAAACAAGTTGTATGCCTGAGATATATGTTGTTCCTGAAAGAGGTTAGGTGAGGTGAGAAAGTATCTCCCATCTGTATGGAGAACTTTAATATGGCGAAGTGCTGAAAGAGATTAATGTGTGCAGTATCTCTAAAGCTCTCCAAGAAAAGATTATTATTGCTTGTTTTGCAAAAAAAAAAATTGTTTAATATGTGGGACCTTTGTATGGATCAAATAAATAGCTAGGTGTTGGCAAATCCAGAATACAGCGTGAGGAGCAGAGTTCAAGCCCTCCATTTCTCTTTCACTTTCCCTATCTCTATCTCTCAACTTCTGCTAAGACATGGATACATGTCCAGTGGAGAAGCAATTACAGAAGCCAGACCTCCAACCTTCTAAGCCCCATAGAGATCTTTGGTCCATATTCCCAGATGGATAAAGAACAGGGAAGCTTCCAATAGAGGGGATGGGGTATGGTACTCTGGTGGTATGAATTGTATGAATTGGACCCCTCTTATTCCAAAATCTTGTCAATCATAACTAAATCACTAATCATAATAATAATAAAGAAAAAGAAGTTGAAAAATAAGAAAAACAAAGCAGAACTTGGAATGGGTTTGGTGTATTGCACCAAAGTAAAAGACTCTGAGGTGGGGTGGGGGCTGGGGGGTTCAAGTCCTGGAACATGATGGCAGAGGACCCCCTAGAAGGGGTTGAACTGTTATTTGGAAAACTGAGAAATGTTACACATTTACAAACTACTGTTGACTGTAAACCATTAATCCCCCCAATAAAGAAAAAAATGCTAATCCTGGCTGCATAATAAACAAACACCAACCAATCTAGAACTGTTTTTTTTGTGTCATTCCTCACACAGCTACTTAATTTGTAAAGGAAGCTTCTAACGTATTTGTGCCTCGTCTAGATATCCTTATGCAAAAGTAGATATTATGAAGATCTAAAAAGCAAGTGAAAGGAAATGCTATATATACACTGATAGAACACTGTAGCTAAGTTTTCAGTGAAAAGCTGTCTATAAATTTGAAATAGCGATCCCAAGTGGAGAGATTGGTTGAGTGCACATGTAGCAATGCACAAGGACCTGGGATTCGAACCCCCAGACCCCACCTGCGGGGGAAAGTGGCGAAGCAAGTGCTGCCTCTCTCCTTCTCTACTATCCCCTTCTTTCTTGACTTCTGGCTGTCTCTAGATCCAATAAATAAAGATAATAAAAACATTTTTAAGGAATTAAAAAGAGGCTCTTTTCTCTAAATCACTGTTTTTCTCCCTACATGTATTCCAAATCTCTTCTAAGGGTATTTCACTCACAGTAATACTATTTGCGGTATCTCCACAAAACAGGAAGAAATTCAAATTGCTTAGAAAGCAAGAAGTGATTCTTGAAAGGAAACTACATTTTCTAACCTTCAATTCTGTGTTCCATCTGTTAGGTCCTGTTACTTGAATAATGAACTAAATTAACCTACTCATTAATACTTTAAAATTCATTCTTCACAGAAGCAAATCAGAAGTAAGTGAATATGTCAACATAACTAGGATCCGAAAACTGCTTTTTGTCCTTCCTCACACAGCTACCTAATTAGTAAAAGGAAGCTAAATTCTATGTGTGCCTCATTAAAAATGAACCTATTATTTGACTGTGATGTTCTAAAATGTAAAATTCTACTAATAACACTATGCTATTCTTTCATTCTTTGGTTCAGTCTTGTTTTCAGGATGGAAAATCTGAATGTATTTTAATAAAATGGGCTTACTCAATTTCTAGGCAACGTAGATTTATTATTTCAGGATTCCTTTTGCTTCACTTTTTATCTGAAATGTTCTGCCCTAGTTGTATACACTGATTGCCTTACCATTTCTATTTAAATTCTACCTTCTCAGAGAAAGCTTCTCTTGGCCTCCCTATAGGAAAGAGCTTGGCTTCTTTCAAGCATTTTACAAATTACTTATTCTTTTTCATGATGCCAATTAAGTGCACACCTTCCCACACCCCACCCACACACATTACACACTCTAAGTAAAGGGATTTTGTCTTCTGTTTACTGTCCTAACCAAATTCAGAAGTAGGGTCAGGCATATAGTATTCACTCAATAAATTAATCGACCGACTCACTTGGATCAACGAATGAATTTATAACTTTGAGAGAACAATTAAATGATTTTTGAAGTGAATCAAGTCATTTCAACTTGAAGCTCAGCCTAAAAATTCAGTTATAATCTCTGGGAAAAAAAAACAGGAATATGAAACTGTCTTTAAAAATGACTATTATTTAATTAGTACCTCTAAAATACAATTTGTGATAATTTCTGATATCAATAGTAGCTTTTATCAAATTTCAGATGAGGTATTGTTACAAAGAGTCTATATATCAGCATTAACTATTAATAATGATGTTGACTTTGACTTGCCAGTAAGACTGTTCTGAGGGCCGGGTGGTAGAGCACCTGGTAGAGCACAAATGTTACAAAGTGCAAGGATCCAGGTTCAAGCCCCTAATCTCCACCTGCAGGGGGAAAGCTTCACAAGTGATAAAGCAGGACTGCAGGTGTCTCTCTGTCTTTCTCTACCTCCCTACCTCTCAATTTCTAGCTGTCTCTATCAAACAAATAAAAGATTACTAAAAAAAATAGAATTTTCTCTATAGTCTAGTCATTCTCATTTTCACATATGAATTTGTATGTGCTACATAGATCCTATAGTCCCGATGACTTTCTGAATCTGAAAATTTTTCCTAAAACAAATTAAAATTTCCTTTTTGTAGCATGCCTCCTCCTGTGGCCCAATATTCAGCAAATGATCGCAACTGAGATGCATATAGGCAACATATGATTTTATCTTAGAGCAAAATACTAGGAACAGGATCATTATTTTAAAGGTATGCAAATATGTAAGGACATCAAATAGATTGCTTCTCTGATTAAATAGCTCTTCCCAAAATATAACCTAGAAAAAAATAGGTATCAATTGAAATATTTATAATTTATTAGGCAGCAAAAACCCATATACTAATTTAGCACATGGAGATGGAATGCCAAAAACCTGAGAAATTGAAACAGAGAAGATTAATAAATGAATGCCTATACTGTTTACTAGGGAAATTTCTCTGCACTCTGAGTTTGGAAAGAGTGCCTCCTAGTGGGCAGAATTACTCAGTGTGGAAGTAAAGAGATGGAAAAGTACTTTTTCTTGAAATTGAAATGGGTTATTTGTGATTTGTGAAATCATGTCACTAAATTAAAAAAAAAATTCACAGTCTTGCAAACTCATTTCCTAAAAGCTACCACTTCCTTGAATTCTCTCACCTGTTAAGATGATTAAAACGGATTTATCAGCAAGGAAAATAAGCTAAACGGCTCAGCAATCCTTGAGAAAATCTTTCCTAGCAAGTGGAAAATTTATAACAAAGTACATCGAGGAGAAAAAAACAAAAGTGAATAAAGCAAAAAATAAGGCCTGAGTTCTTTGTGGTCCTCCTTGCTATGGTAACTTTATACCTATGATTCTATGGACCTGTATTTTATGATCACTAAATATTTTACCAAATTTTAAGACTTCAGTACTGTAGGTAATTTTGAAACCAAAAATGCCACTGACTTTTCTCTGCAGAAAGGATTTTCAAGTCTAATTTTTTTCCAGAGAGAATTGTTTTATTCTTGTCTATCAAAAAGGAAAACTGCCCATAACCTAAAAAAAAAAAAAAGGACAGCTCTAAATCTTTGCTATTAATTTTGTTAACTTATGTTGAATCACACTCTACTCTCGTTTCACTCATTGTTTACATAATATTTAACACAATAGCATTCACTGATAGTAAAATTAGTTATATTTTCTTACAATTTGTGATTTTTAGATAATGACTAATTTCTATCTAGAAGTGAATTGCTTTTAAGAAAGAAAATATTACTACCTACCTGAAATTTATCAATTTGGGTATGAATGGGAAAACTGAATTATTATTATTATTTTTTTGCCTCCAGGGTTATTTATTGCTGGGCTTGGTTCCCTCACTACAAAATCACTGCTCCTGGAGGCCATTTTTTCCACTGTTGTTGAATAGGACAGAGAGAAGATGAAAGAGGAGGGGAAGATAAAGAGGGAAAAAGATCAGACACCTGCATACTTGCTCTGCTTGTGAAGCAACACCCCTGCACATGGAGACTCAGGGGCTTGAACCGGGATGCCTGTGCCGGCCATTGTGCTTCCTACTCTGTGCATTTAACCTGGTGCATGACCACCTAGCCCCCTTAATAACTGTTTTCTATGTGAGCTAGATGCATTTTTGTACACATGAATACTTCAGAATAACTAATCTGCTTTCATTACACCCCTCTGTTCTAAATTCTTACTCTCTCATCAATGGCAAAGTTAAAAATGTTTTTGTCCCCTGGCAGGTGTGAGCTATTCTTTCGTAGCAGTCTACTTTATTTTCTAACTTCTAAGCAATTTTTCTATACAAATGCATGCCTGAAGGAATTCTAAACTGCTGTTTGAACCCTTTCCTCTTTCACACATGACATTTTCAAAATTACCTCGTGTTTCACTAAAGCTTTTCACTTCACCTCAACATAGTACCAGTTACCCAGCATCTCTCCTGCCTATATTTCTTCTGTCAGAAGTCTCCTAAGGCTCCAGAACTCAGCATAGATGTAATTTCCTCCAAATTGCCTTTGGATGAATCAAGTACTCTCTTCTCTGAGTTCTCATGTCACATATACTCAGGTCCTATCAGGTCCTATTTTAGGGTTGAGGTCCTATAGTAAAAATGTTTATGTATCCCCTTAAAGTCAAGCACCACTCACTGCTAGCTCTCTGTTGTTTTTTTTTTAATTTTTATTTATTTATTTTATTTATTTATTCCCTTTTGTTGCCCTTGTTGTTCTATTGTTGTAGTTATTATTGTTGTTGTTGTCGTTGTTGGATAGGACAGAGAGAAATGGAGAGAGGAGGGGAAGACAGAGAGGAGGAGAGAAAGATAGACACCTGCAGACCTGCTTCACCACCTGTGAGGCGACTCCCCTGCAGGTGGGGAGCCGGGGTTCGAACCGGGATCCTTATGCCGGTCTTTGTGCTTTGCGCCACCTGCGCTTAACCCGCTGCGCTACAGCCCGACTCCCCTAGCTCTCTGTTTTTTACTTAGTTTGTCAGAACTGATCCCATGACTCTAGCAACATATTTTGTGCTAGAACAATAGTTAAAGTAAACATGGATTTATCATCTAGTAAAAGAGTAGTTCATCTAATGCTATTATACCTCAGGAAGGTTGTCGCTTCAAAAATCACGATATAGTCTTCCAATAAAATAGTACTGCTAAGAGCCCAAGTGATGGTTCATGGGTTCCACATGCACATGTGCCAGGTTTAAACTTGGGCACCAGAGGAAGTTCCAGTACTGTGTTGTCTTTCCATCTCTCTTATCTCTTTCCCTGTCCCAGTATGAATGAAAAAGTGGCCCAGATCAGTGAAACTGCACATTTGCAAAGTCCTGACTGCAGAGAAAAAAATAAAGTACTGATAAGAAGCACACCTCTATAGCAAAAAATTTTAAGGCAAAACATATTAAATAAACAACAAAAGAAATCTGACAATGACCTTGGGTCCATACTCCCAGAAGGATAAAGAATAGGAAAGCTATCAGGGGAGGGGATGGGACATGAAGTTCTGGTGGTGGGAACTGTGTGGAGTTGTACCCCTCTTACCCTATGGTTATTGTCAGTGTTTCATTTTTATAAATAAAAATTAAAAATAAATAAATTTAATTTTTTTTAAAAAAAAAAGAAAGAAATCTTAGTAGGCCAGCATATTCAAATAAAAAGTTAACAGTCATGGATAAAATTAACATAGAATTTAAATACAGACCAACTGCATTCAATTCATTTATTATAAAGCTGAATATAAATGAACAGTATAGGAGTATATGGTTAAGCACATATGTTAAAATGTGCAAGGACCCAGGTTCAAGCCCCTGATCCCCATCTGCAGGGGAAAAGCTTCACAAGTGGTGTAGCAGTGTTGCAGATGTCTCCCTGTCTCTCTCCCTCTCTGTCTCCCCCTTCCTCTCAATTTCTAGCAGTTTCTATCCAATCAATAAAGATAATAAAAAATAAAAATAAATATCTTTTAAAAATAATAAGTGAATAGTATACTAAAATATCACTGTAAACATAAACTTTTCTTTAAAATGACAATGCTTTGTAGTTCATAGTCAACAATCAACTTTCTCCAACATTGTAAAACGCTATTATTTCTATACAATATTGAACTATATACACACATATAGCTGTATAAATGTATGATATATACTCCTTCATAATTATGTATAGCTACATATATATTATCAATGAAAAGCAATTCATAATTAATGAGCTAGTGATCAAAACTGTACTATTTCTTTTTTAAATTAATTTATTTATTTATTTTCCCTTTTGTTGCCCTTGTTGTTTTTTCATTGTTGTAGTAGTTATTATTGTTGTTGTTATTGATGTTATCATTGTTAGATAGGACAGAGAGAAATGGAGAGAGGAGGGGAAGACAAAGAGGGGGAGAGAAAGACAGACACCTGCAGACCTGCTTCACCGCCTGTGAGGCAACATCCCTGCAGGTGGGGAGCCAGGGGCTCGAACCTGGATCCTTTCACCGGGTCCTTGCACTTTTTGCCACGTACGTTTAACCTGCTTGTGCTACCATCTGACTCCCTAAAAGCTATACTATTTCTAAAGTCTAAGTGTCATCAGTGTCATAGATCATGAGATCTAATGTTACAAGTACAGATGTTGATGGAGTAGATCAAGCTGCAAATTTGAATCTCAGGAGAATACAGAAATTTTGCTGAAAGCTGCATGAGGTGAGGCACGTATAAGAGAAGGCTGTGTAGTAAGAAAAGAAGGCTGACTGCCAGTTACAGGACTCAGCCAAAAACAGACAACAGAGGGAGAGAATTTATCCAAAGCAGATGAATGGGGATTTAGGGGAATAACAGTGAAAGCTAACAAAGAACAGAATCACAGAAGTTACAAAATAAATAAATAAAGGAAAATCTCATTAAATAATGTCAAGAGAAAAGTAAGAAGCAATTGTTAAAGAATGCACACAAGATAATATCATTTCTTTGAATGCTTAGAACAGAAAAATATGATGTAGGGGGCCAGGCGATGGAGCATGTAGTACAAAGCGCAAGGATCCAGGTTCAAGCCCTGGCTCCCCACTTGCAGGGAGGCCGATTCACAAGCGGTGAAGCAGGACTGCAAATCTTTCTATCTTTCTCTATCTTTCTCTCTTCCTCTCTATCTCCCTTTCCCTCTCAATTTCTCTCTGTACTGTCAAATAAAACAACAAGAAAGGGGGAAAAATGGAAAAATAGCCACTGAGAGCAGTGGATTTATAGCATTAGCACAGAACACCAACAATAACCCTAGTGGCAATTTAAAAAAAAGAAATGGAGGGAGTCAGGCGGTAGCACAGCGGGTCAAGCACACATGGCACAAAGCGCAAGCACCGGTGTAAGGACGCCGGTTCAAGCCCCTGGCTCCCCCCCTGCAGGGGGGTCGCTTCACAGGCGGTGAGGCAGGTCTGCACATGTCTTTCTCTCAGTCTCTCTGTCTTCCCCTCCTCTCTCCATTTCTCTCTGTTCTGTCTAACAATGACGACACTAATAACTACAACAACAAGCAACAAGGGCAACAAAAGGGAAAATAAATAAAAATGAAAATATGCATATAAAATAAAAATGAGGAAAATACGATTTTATCTATTAAATACACATATAATAATAATAAAAGTGTACTTTGCAAAAAAAAATAACAAATACCCAGTTTGGGATAAAAGTTACACTTCAGTTTGGGCAGAAAGGAAATTACAACAAGGGAGGGATATACAAGAAACTTGACCTCTATTGAAAATGTTTTGTTTATTAAACTGGGAAAGGACACATAAGTACTAACAATTTTAATACATGCTTCATAAGAAAAATTTGAAACTAAACTGTTGTAAAAATATTTCACAAAGTAGGATGTTGTAAACAATATCCGAGAAGTGAAATGGAAAAAATGCAGTGTATTTGGCAGGCAGTAGCTTGTTAATGACATTTATAAGAGGGATTTAAAAGGTACAGGAGAACTTGGGTGAGCTTTAATTTTAAAATCAATAGTAAAATTCCTTGTGTATGTTTTTTATATTAAGTTTACTATTTTTGTTGAGCTACTCTACAGAAAATTGTGTCATTTATAATGAGAAAAACAGTTTGTGGTGGGGGGAAGATTGCATAATGGTTATGCAAACAGACTGAGGCTCTGAAGTCCCAGGTTCAATCCCTTGCACCACCATAAGCCAGAGCTGATCTGTGCTCTGGTTAAAAAAAGGAAGGAACTACTAAGCTGAGTTTGGAACAGAGTTTTTTAAAGTGTCCGTTACACTCTCCAGCAGCGATTGATCGGCATCATTTTGAAATCTTCACTCCCATCTAAAGAGAATTTTCCTAGTCATTAGAATAAATTGCTATTGTGATTCGGCAAGACATTTATTTCGCCTGTTTTCTGAGAACAGACATGGATGAGAAGTACATGAGAAGAAATAGAAACAAGGGTACACAGACAAAAATGAAATGACTGAAACAAATAAACTACATGATTTAACTACTCTATGATTCTGTGGCTTTACAAAAAAAGGAGGGTGACAAAAAGGTGTTGTAGTAGGTGGGAAATATCAAATGTTAAAAAAAAAGGGGGGGGTTTAGACTGAAATCTGCCATGGTGGGTAATTGATGTTTAACCAGAAAACCAAAGGAGTGATTTTTAGCAGGAAATTTAAAACAAAAAGATCTTTAAAGAGCATTTATCCAAACCTCTAAGTATGTAACAATGAGTTTCCTTTACAAGATAAACCCCCTAGTTTGGGATCTTGGCTGCTATAATCAACGTGTCGCAGCAACGACACTTCCAATGGAATCCACTTGTTGTAACACTTCTCATGCATGTACAAAATCTTATACATGTGCAATAATGTCTAGTGTCATTCAACTAAAATGCTGAAGAAAATGGAGGAAATTCTGCAGTGAGTGTCTGACTCAGTTCCTAAGACTCAGAAGGAGAAAGCTGAGTGGTAACAGCACCAAACTCTATAAAAATGTAAGTGTGGAGTTGGCGTATCGCACCAAAGTAAAAGACTCTGGGGTGGGTGAGGCGGAGAATACAGGTCCAAAAAGGATGACAGAGAACCTAGTCGGGGTTGTATTGTTATATGGAAAACTGAGAAATGTTATGCATGTACAAACTATTGTACTTACTGTCAACTGTAAAGCATTAATTCCCCAATAAAGAAATTTTTAAAAATGTAAATGTGGATGGGATGAACACAGACAGAAACTGAGAACTAGAGAGTACCCAGGATGCCTTATGAATATTCTTCAAATAAATATTTACTGGGGAGGAAGAGAAACTACTATTACACAGAACATATATTCCTGAGGCCACACAGGTCTCAGCTTCAGTTCCCACACCACCATATGCCAACGCTAAGTAGTGCTCTGGCATCTCTCTTGATAGACAAATAAGTAAGTAAACATCATTTAAAAAATACATGTATTTTTCCTATTTTTTCCATTTTATTGGGGGCGGGGAGGGCTAGTGGTTTACAGTACAGCTGTTGACACGTAGGTATATCAAGACCCCCAGGACCCTTCACTCCCTCCCAATCTCTCCTTTCACAATGCCTTTTGCTTTGGTGCAGTGCACTCCATCCAGTTCAAGTTATGCTTTGTGTTTTCCTTGTCTGTCTCTCCCCTTCCCCTACTCTCTCTCTCTGTCTTTCTCTCCTTCCTTTGTCCCTTCTTTCTTTTTGACCCTTTCCAGTCTCCTTCCCCAGAGTCCTTTGTTTTGATGCAATACACCACACTCAGCCCAAATGTACCTTAAGATTTCCCTTATTGCCCTTTTTTCTTTAGTTCCACTTATGAGTGAGGTCATTTTAAAATCAAAGATGTTAAGTCTTTGGGGAAAATAGTATCTAATGGGTTGGCATTGGTCTACTGGAATACAGTATAGATCCTAGAATTCCTTTCAGAGAAAGAGGCACTAGATAAGTCATTCAAGAAGAGTATGTAGGGGCAGACTTACTGGTTCCTCAGTTATGAACACTGAATTCTTAAACTGAGGAGACACAATGTAAAGATTATTTGGAAACTTTCTGGTGGCTGGTTCAATCCTGTTCCACTGACTAAGAAGCAAAGAGAGGGAAGTGCTGGCTATAGTAACATCAGAAGTAGAAATGCAAATAATTTGTCATTGTGGAGTAAAAAACAGCTGCAAAGAGAGACTGTATGTTCTAACTGCACTGCAACATACTTATTTGCATATTCTGCTCAATCTCTATAGCAACCCTACAAAGCTGTGATTGTATTGCACTTCATTTTTTAAAGATGGAGACAAGAGAGAAGCAGAGACAGTGAAAGTGGCCACAGCACAAAAGCTTCTGGTCAGTGTGGTGGGGGCGGGGCTCGAGCCTGGGCCAAATAAATGGCAAAACAGCAAACGTAATGAGTTATTTTACCAGTCCCACAGTGTGCATTTTTTTAAATAGAAATGTCTATTTATTTATTTATTTACTTACTTACTTACTTATATTAAAAAAGGACACATTAACAAAACCGTAGGATAGAAGGCTTACAACCCCACACAATTCCCACCACCACATCTCTATATCCCATCCCCTCCCCTGATAGCTTTCCTATTCTTTATCCTTCTGGGAGTATGGACCCAAGGTCATTGTGGGTTGCAGAAAGTGGAAGGTCCGGCTTCCCGCTGAACACGAGCGTTGAGTGTGCATTTTTAAGGCAAAATTAAGTTAAGGCACTGAGACAGTATATAACCTAACTGTCCAAAGTTTAAAAAGTTAAGTGACAAGACTGAATATCAAACTCAAGAGATACCTACATTCAAAAACTGCAGGGGGCCAGGCGGTGTTGCATCACCATTACCACGGGCAAAGAGCCAGGTTCAGATCCCTGCATCCCCGAGGCGGGTGGGGTGGGGACACATACAGCTCTAGCCAGTCTGCAGGTGTCTAGCTTCCATCTTTCGCCTTCTTTATGTACCCCTCTTCTCTCAATTTCTCTCCATCTTATCTTTTTGGTAGGATGGAGAGAAAACCAAAGGAGTGATAAAAGAAAAGAAAAGAAAAGAAAAAGGAAAAAAAGAGAGCCAAAGGAAAGAAGGGCAAGTAACCCACCAAAAAAGTGCCGGCACTGAGCCCCAGCAACCAACAATAATCTCTATCTCCTGCTCCCTCGCAATTTCTCTCTGTTTTTACCCACTAATAAATAAATAATAATAATAATAAAAACTAGGGGAGCTGGGAGGTAGCACAGCGGGTTAAGTGCACATGGCTCAAAGTTCAAGGACTGGGTTAAGGATCCCATTAGAGCCCCCAGCTGCTCCCCACCTGCAGGGGAGTCACCTCACAAGTGGTGAAGCAGGCCTGCAGGTGTCTATCTTCCTCTCCTCCTCTCTGTCTTCCCCTCCTCTCTCGATTTCTCTCGGTCCTATCCAACAACAACAACAACTATAACAACAATAACAACCACAACAAGGGCAACAAAATGGGGAAAATAGCCTTGAGGAGCAGTGGATTCTTAGTGCAGGCATTGAGCCCCAGTGATAACCCTGGAGGCAAAATAAATAAATAGATAAAAACTAGTGCCTTTCATGGTCTCCAGCTTATACTGCTCCAACACTCAAACCACAGCACCTGTGAGAATCAAAGCATCTTGTACAGTTCTTTCAGATACTTAATTGCAGTGACGAGAAGAGCAGACATTGGGGTCTGATTTACTTCAGAAACCTCCCCTCCTTTAAAAAATATTTTATTTATAGGATAGAGACAGATAAATCAAGAGGGAAGGAGGAGATAGAAAGACACCTGCACCACTGCTCCATGAAGCTTTCCCACTGCAGGTCGGAATCAGTGGCTTGAACCAAGGTCCTTGCACACTCTACTGGGTCACCACCTGGCTCCTTCACCACCACCCCTTTATTTTCCGAAAGTTTTATAACCCTGAATTAGGTATGTATCCCCTCCCCCAAGCTTTGCTTCCTCATCTGAAAACAGAGAAGTGACACATGTCTAGGAAGAGTTATGATAAAGATCAAATAAAAATAACAGAAAGGTGAGACGAATGCATAGGGGTTATGCAAGAATATTTCATGCCTGGGGCACAAAAAGGCCCCAGGTTTAATTCCCAGCACTACCATGAGCCATAGCTGAACACTCTTCTGGTAAAAGAAAACACTCAGCATGATGAGCATTTTGTTAATACCCCTTCCTTAGATAAAAATGACAGAGGAGGAATGATACAATTGAAACGTTAATGCATGACCAAGGTTCAAACATGGCCAACAATGCACTGAAGGAAGCTTCAGTGCTATAGTCTTTCACTCTCTTTATTTCTAAGTAAATGGGAAGGGAGGGGAGTGCAGGGAAGGGAAAGGAAGGGAGGGGGAGAGAAAGGGAGAGAGAGGAAGATAAAAAGAAGTAGAGGGTAGGGAGGGGGGGAAAGGGAAAGGAAGAGAGGAGTAAAGAAAGAGAAGTGGAGGGGAACTGGAGGGAACTGGAGGGCAGGAAGGAGAAGTCTGAGGAGGGAAGAAGAAGAGTTCATGGATACTCTTCCAACAGACTTGCATGTTAGCTGTTGTGCTTGGGCAGAAATTAGAAAAGTCATGGGCCCCTTGGAATATACCTAAAATAGACTTAATAGCCTTTTCCAAAATGGAGACCCCCAAAACTCATCTGCTATATTCTTGCCTTTAGGTTCATGATTAGTCAACAATTTGCTCTGCTTTATATCTTAATGCTTTTTCAGCCACCAAGTTGCAGATGCTAGCATGATGTCAACCTGACTTCCCTGGACAGAGGACCTCACCAAGGTATCCTAGAGCCCCACGTCCCCAGAGCCCTGCCCCACTAGGGAAAGAGAAAGACAGGCTGGGAGTATGATCAACCTGCCAATTTCCATGTCCAGTGGAGAAGCAATTACAGAAGCCAGACCATCTACCTTCTGCACCCTATAATGATCCTGGGTCCATACTCCCACAGGGATAAAGAATAGGAAAACTTTCAAGGGTGGGGATGGAATATAGAATCCTGATGGTGGAAACTGTGTGGAGCTGTAACCCTCTATTCTATGGTCTTGTCAATATTTTTTATAAATAAAGTAAATAAATAAATAAATAAATAAATAAAGGCAGAAAAAGAATTTTTAAACTAGGTTGAGGAGATAAAATAATGGTTATATAACCCTGAAGCTCTAAGGCCCCAAGTTCAATCCCCAGCACTATTTTTTAATTGTTATTAATTTATTTTCCCATTTGTTGCCCTTGTTGCTTTATTGTTGTAGTTATTATTGTTGTTATTGACATCATCATTGTTAGGACAGAGAGAAGTGGAGAGAGGAGGGGAAAACAGAGAGGGGGAAAGAAAGAGCGAAAGATAGACACCTGCAGACCTGCTTCACCACCTGTGAAGCAACCCCCCTGCAGGTGGGGAGCTGGGGGCTCCAACCAGGATCCTTATGCCAGTCCGGTTAAGCGCTGCTCTACCACCTGATTCCCAATCCCCAGCACTATTATAAGCCAGAACTGAACAGTGCTCTGGTTTCTCTGTGTCTTTTTCTCTGTATATATCTCGCATTCAAATAGTAAAATAGTTTAAAGGAAGAATTTTTAAGCCTACTTTCTGCTTATTAGCATGCTTTCTATATCCAAGGTATAAAGAGCAACCAAAAAATGAGACTTTCTGGTTGATTTACTTTTGTATGGGAAGAAGTTTGGTCTCTCTATTAGGGTTGATCAGGTTTGTGATTGATTTCCTCAGTAATATGCCAGATGCATTTGCTTTAAGAAAACAAACAAACAAACAACTTAGGAATGTAAGCCAGTCATACCTGTTCACTTTATTTTGTTTTAGTTAATCTTACTTGTTTACCTGAAGCGTCCTGTCAGCACAGCTGTCATACGCCAGTCAAATTTCAAACCATTTTTAGTGGCTGTAGGGAACTCGCCTTAAAAATGTGTCGGTTTGAATGTAAAACATTAATTCCCCAATAAAGAAATTTTTTAAAGTGTCGGTTTGAATTTAGAGATTCATTATGATTCACTATGATTTAGATAATACATTTGAAATTAGAACCACCTACATGTATTTGATTATGATCTCTGCACTACCTACAGCCCCTTCCTTCCAGAGAATTACTGATGACTCTATTTACACATCTAGCTGTTTCCAGCACTTTCTCCCTGCATCTCACTCTGGGAGTTCTCAAAATAGAGAATCTTTAAAATATGTCCAGTAAATGATAATTCCCAGTGCCAGGAAAGCTGTGGTGAAACAACCAACCGCTGACAGTATTTTATGATTGCTACATCTCTGTGACAAGGAGGTGGTAACTGTGAACAGCAGGCTTTATTCATTCATTTGGTCTAAAAACGATCCCATAGAAAAACATATGATACACACCATTCTTTCTTTCTTCTTCTTCTTCTTTTTTTTATGCTTCCAGAATTTTCACTGGAGCTCAGTGCCTGCATTACAAATCCACTGCTCCTGGATGCCATTTTTTTTTCCCATTTTGTTGCCCTTGTTGTTATTGCTATTGTTGTTATTGGATAGGACAGACAGAAATTGAGAGAGGAGAGGAAGACAGAGAGAAGGAGAGAAAGACAGACACCTGCAGACCTGCTTCACCGCTTCTGAAGCAACTCCCTGCAGGTAGGGAGCCAGGGGCTCAAACTGGGATCCTTGAGCTGGCCCTTGCATTTTGTGCCATGTGCGCTTAAGCCACTGCACTAACACCCAGCCCCACACCATTAGTTCTTATGGACTTACAGATGAACATGAAAAAAGAAATACATATATATACAGAAATATAATGTATATATTTATATATTAAACCCCTAACTATGGTGATTACCATTGGGATGGAGGAAGCAGAGAGCTTTGGTGGTGGGGGTGGAGTGGAATTATAACTTTCTTACCTTATATTATAAATTACTAGTAAAAATGTAGTAAAAATGAAATGTTGGACATTAAGAGAATGCCTTATCAAATCATGACATACACATGTTGTATTCTAATGAAAATATTACAGGTTATAAAAAAGCAACTGAAATAATTGCCATGCAGCAAGTAAAACAATATATATAATACAAATTAATATATATAGTGCAGCTGAACTACTGAGAACATTGGTGCTTCACCAGGACTGTATGTGAGATCAGCCTGCAAGGCTTGCTGAAAACTTAAGTGCTTAAGTTCCGTTGCAAAAGGGAAATAATTACCTGATCTATTGTTAGTGGGGCTGTTAAACATGTATACTTTATTTAGATCTCATTCAATGTTATCAATTCCCAAAGAGTTTCATATTTTAAATGTCATTATACAGCTGTAGGGGGCTGGGTAGTGGCGCACCTGGTTAAGCGCATGCACATGTTACAATGAGCAAGGACGCAGGTTCAAGCCCCTAGTCCCCACCTGTAGGGAAAAACTTCACAAATGGTGAAGCAGTGCTGCAGGTGTTTCTCTGTCTTTCTTCTTCTCTATCTCCTCCTCCCCTCTCAGTATCTGGCTGGCTCTATCAAATAAATAAAAATCATTTTTAAAAATTTTATAAATGACTTTATAAAAACTTTATAAATAGCTGTTAAAGTATAACTTGAAATGAAAAACTTAAATAACTCAGTTGCAATGAGTCACTAGAATGGGATTCTAGTACCAATCATATAAAAGTATACTACAGAGACCAGGTGGTGGTGATCCTGAAAGGGTGCACACACTACAGTGTGCAAGGACCTGAGTTCACCCCCTAGTCCACACCCACGGGAGAAGCTTCATGAGCAGTGAAACAGTGCTATAGATATCTCTCTGTATCTCCTCATTTCCTTTCAATTTCTGTCCCCCTCCCCCCCTCTCCAAATATATTGGCAGCCAGGATCAGTGGTTCATTATGTTGGCACCAAGCCCCTGGTAGAAAGGGGGGGGGGAGTATTAAGCACACAGTGGGAGCCAAGGGCATCCTGCATTCAAAAGTCTACCTCCGATATCTTTCCAACTTTTCAAATCCAGATTCTACTTTATACATCCCGCCCTCAAAAAAAAAAAAAAAAAAACCTTCCTGAACATACTACAGCAGTCACAGTCATCTAAACCACAATGTGTTACCAAAAATATGAGGTTTGAAGACTTTAAAACCTGATAATACAAAGAAGTGATGCTATTACATATGACTAAAAGTCTTATCGCAAGAATTCCAATATTTACGCATGATTTGTGAGATGGTGATCTCTTAGTTACGTATATAATTATGAGAAAACCAATTCATCTGTTCTTCTGAATTTATTTTGATACTTTTTCTTTCTGAGGATGAAGCATGGCCACGTAGCGCACTGCAGAGGAGCAAAGTCTGAATTTATTTTGATACTTTTTCTTTCTGAGGATGAAGCATGGCCACGTAGCGCACTGCAGAGGAGCAAAGTCCCGGATCAGGAGACCAGGCTCCTCCTTCGTTCAGCATCCCAGTGAGGCTGGGGGAGGGTGCTCCCAACCAGAGGCCCAAAGGCCCCAAACCCCAACTCCCACCCACCCATCCATGGGTAACGCTTTGATAATGGCGGCTAATTTTAGAATTCCATGTGTATTTTTTTACACCGATCCCACCCCCTTTTCTACCAATCTCATAGTTCACTGTTCATTTTTACAGAGGGCTTGCGTTGCTTTCCTAAAAGAGCTCAGTGTTTAGACACAATGGAAAAATAAACAAACAAGGTCATAAACCTCATCATGGTCAGTCTATGTGGCTCTACCCTAGATTTCAGACCAAAGGCCAAAGAGATTAATAAGTAATACTAAAGTCAGCTACACTCAATACCCCTTGAATCCTCAAGTCAAACTTCCTAATCACTCCATGCAACACATTTCAAAATAGTTATTTTAACATCAAGGTCCTTTTAGAGCAAAATATTGATTGTTTTAATGTCCTATCTGTGGTTTCAAAGTGATAAAACTTTAAGCCTTAGGCTCTTTAAAAAATTATTCTAAAGTGCATTTGAATATACCATTTTCTCTAAGATAACTTTAATGATGCTGCCTTACTTAGCAAGCTGAACTTTCTAGATAACAATTATTACAAATAAATAATAGGTCTTAGAAAACAAATTAAGAACACAAAAGAATAATGTCAATACTCTGGACATACTGGTTATATTCTTGGCAATGTTATGAACCATAAATTCCAAAAGCTTATAAAAAAGAAAACAATTATGTTATCTACTTTTGAGGACAGCAGATAAACAAAGACTAAAAAATATCTTAATAGACAAATGTTTCAACTTATTAAATCAGACTTCTAAGAGACTGTGAAGATTTTGAAATATATTCCATTGTTATCACATGACAACTGTTAATCAGAAAGGTTTATTTATTTATTTTTTTAAAACAAGCTGTCTTGGTCTTTGCTGTTTTTAATAAACTTAGTTGGTATCTTTAAAGACCTAGATTAAGCATATTCACCACCTGACCTCTATAAACTTAGTAAAAAGGAACTTTTTACTAAGGTTGGGATAATATTCTTTACTAAGGGTAAATTATTAAATAAAATAATTATTTTGATAAATATCTCACTACTACTATTTTTAGTGACACACTGTTTTATGGTTATGTTTCATTAAACATAACATACAAATTCTGTGATTTGGAATAAGGAACAATCTATGTTTGTCTCCATATAATTGTGTGATCTCTGGCAAACTAAATTAGTTTTTTGTCTCAAATTTAATTTTTTTTTAAATTGGGGAAATAAGAATTCCTCACACAAAGATTTGCTGTGAGGATTAATGGCATGGTCTCTGTGAAAAGTTTAGCAGGATGACTGGGTTAGAGCAAAGCCTCTGTTAATGGTTTTTGTTAAGTTCTGTCTGGTTCCATTACAAAGTCCCACCCACCACAAGCAAAGGATCTGAATTCCACTGTCAAAGTAGCCATGCTAAAAAGGTCTTATTAAATCTGTTAAATTCATGTCATGTAGAAAAATATATAGATACTGTGTAGAAAAATATATATATACCTTGACAATACACCTGTGAAGATTTACGATACTGAGTCAAGAAAACTAATCAGTAACAAATTATAAGTATTTCAAACAAAAACATACACATGCACCTTGAATGTGCCTTTATTTGGCTTAGTTTTCCCTGTGGGCACTTATATAGAACACATTTGAGAAACAGATTCTATAGAAAGGGAAGTCTCCCTTTGTGATCATATTTAGAAAAACACTCTGTAGTGGGAAAAATATAAGAATAGTGATAAATTGGGCTTATAAGGCACAGAGTTGGAAAATTCTGAAAGACATAGTTTTTCTCATAAATTTAAATTTTCTTAATAATAACATCCTAGAGTATTTTGCTTTTTTATAACTTTAATGTGCTTAAAGATCATTTTTAATTCCATATGTGTATCAATTATTCAATACTAAATTATTATATACTACCATTTTCTAGAAGTAAAATTTCTACTAGATCTAATGGTTTATATATCAAATCATAAAATTCAAATTATTAAGACATTTACAAATACTGATAGAATAGAAAAACTGTACTATATAGTATAAAAATTTTTATTTATGTTTTGGGTAAGGAATGAAAATAATAAAATCTTAGATTTCTGATTAGTGTAACTACTAGTGACAGGTTAACATGTCCACTCCAATGCTGGGGGTAAATAAATACAAAGCGTTTTTCTACCTTGCACTCAGTAATGGCTGACTAACAGAAGGGAGTTGAGCAAATGCTAGTAAAGGGTGAAGAGCAACACCTGGTACTATCATTTAAAATCTTAAAGCTAGGAGCTGGGTGGTGGCGCACCTGGTTGAACTCACATGTTACAATGCACAAGGACCCAGATTCGAGCCCCTCATCCCTACCTGCAGAGGGAAAGCTTTGAAAGTGGTGAAGCAGAGCTGCAGGTGTCTCTCTGTCTCTCTTCATCTCTATCTCTCCATTCCCTCTCGATTTCTGACTGTCTCTATCTAACAAATAAAGATAATTAAAAAAAAACACATTTATATAAAAAAAAATCTTAAAGCTGACTCAGAATTCAAGTTGACTCAGGTCTTTCCATTCAGCTGCTATTCTTTATTCCTTTCCCTTGTCCTTCCTCCTTCTGAAGCACATCAGACATCAGCATGACAACTGGTGTTCTGCTTTATACTGGGCATCCATTCGTTTTGCGACATAGCCCATAAATGTCTCTCAGCTCATGGTTTTCTCTTCTCCATAACGACAACAATAACGACTTTTATTTATTAACTATTTCCCCATTATTTGTGCCACATTAAGGGAACTGAAATGCCTTTTATAATTTATGCTCATAACAACTCCCAAGATTGGTTCCTTAAAATTGTTCACATCATTTACCTTGGAAGTGGCACAGCCAGTACTGGAACTCAAGTAACTGCCCTGCACAGGTCACTCACCATCTGACCCCTACTAGGTTGTTCTTCAGGAGAATTTGCAGGTGCTTACACATGTATATAGTGTGCCCTTCCCCTTAGCTACAGGAAGACACTTTCTGTGAGACTGTTCCCATTTTAATGAACTTCCTGAAAGGACACGGGGGAGAAAAAAAAGTCTGTGACATTGTTTGTGATTCCAAATAGGTAAACCAGCCTGTAAAACAATATAGTAGAACTTTTTTTAAATAAATATTTCTATGGTAATACTAAGGTAAGGAATCCCAAGTGTATCTTATAATGAATGAATTTTGAATAAACAAAAGTAAATAATCATGAATTCAACATGTGAGGCCAGTGTGGGAAAGTTTGGCTTAAGAGACAAACTGGTGCTTCCTATTGTTTACAGAATATGCAAGAGTTCAAAAGCTAAATGACTAGTTGTCTGCGT
This sequence comes from Erinaceus europaeus, assembly GCF_950295315.1. Taxonomy (NCBI): domain Eukaryota; kingdom Metazoa; phylum Chordata; class Mammalia; order Eulipotyphla; family Erinaceidae; genus Erinaceus; species Erinaceus europaeus. The sequence goes on along the minus strand of NC_080172.1, from coordinate 15,275,719 downwards.
GAAAGGGTCAAAATCTTGTCAATACATGAAAGAACTGACCTAAGTTAAAAATAG